>NC_061861.1:19769470-19777847 GCF_019202785.1 Penaeus chinensis | reverse complement strand
CTCCTCCCCCCCACCCTTTCCCTCCCTGTCACATCCCCATCACGTTATATATATTCATAACTCCACTCCCTTAAGATTCCGATCAGCCTGGCCTATTTCGCTGCGGAGTGAGTGCTAAACAGGAGTAACTATGAAGGCGACAGACTAAGCAATGCAAGCATGTCCAGCGCGCCACTCGCAACGTCTCCTCGCGAGCAACGTCTAAAGTCCCTCTCACTCGCCCACTCCCTGCCTCTCATCTCCCTCCTGCATCGTCCCTTTTCTCTCTGCTATTCCCCTTTGCGGAACATCATTTCCCTGTCTTTCTTCCCCATCTCTCCTTTCTCCTTTTCTCTTCTCCCTTCTCTCTTCTCCCTCCCCTCTCTCTTCCCCTACCCTGGTTTCTTATATTTACTGTTTTGTATCATGTCTATCCCCCTTCCCCTTCCCCTATCCCTCCCCCTCATCACCTCATCCTCTCCTATTCACCCCCCTCCTCTTCCTTCCTTTCCCCTTTCCCGTTTCTCCCCTCCTATACTCTTCCGCAAGCCCTCCCCATCTTTCTCCTCCCTCCTCCTCTCTCTCCCCCACCTTCCTCCCCCACCCTATTTCTTTCTCTCTCTCTCTTTCTCTCTTTCTCTCTCTCTCTCTCTCTTTCTCTCCCTCTCCCTCTCCCTCTCCCTCTCCCTCTCCCTCTCCCTCTCTCTCTCTTCTCTCTCTCTCTCTCCTTTTCTCTTTCTCTTCTCCCTTCTCTCTTCTCTCTTCCCTCTTCCCTCTTCCCTCTTCCCTCCCTCTGTCCCGCCCCCTTCTCCCGTGCCCTCCCTCCCCCATTCTCCCCACTCCTCCCCTCCCCCATTCTCCCTACTCCTCCCCTCCCCCACCCCCCCTCCCCTTTCGGGATCTTAACAGGCTCCCAACTATCTCGAGCGGCGGGTTCCACTTTTCGTTCTCGGGCGCCGCTGGTATGCGACCTACCCCACAGGCTTTCGACAAGAACGCCCCCCCTCCTCCGCCCCTCTCCCCCCTCTCCCCCTTCTCCCCCTTCCACGAGAACGCCCCCTCCTCTCTCTCCTCCCCTCTGCCCTTGCCCACGAGAACGCCCCCTCCTCCCCTTCCTCCTCCACCCAAAGATAAGAACGTCCCCCTCCTCTCTCTGCCCCCTTCTCCCCTTCTCCCCTCCCCCCTTTCCCTCCCCTCCTGCCTTTCGTCTCCCCCCTCCCCTCTACCCCCTCCTCTCCTTCCCTTCCCCCTCTCCCCCCCCCTCCCCTACCCTCCCCTACCTCCCTTACCTCTTCGAAAGCAAAATGAGCAACGGAAATGCCAGTACCGCAAGCAAGCACGATGGCGGGAATGCTCCTCTGCTTGCACACAGGATCCAAGCAATGCCATTTTACACGAGCAAGCGCATTGGCTGAGGGAGAGGGAGGGAGAGGGAGGGAGAGAGGGAGGGAGGGAGAGAAACGAGAAAGAGCGAAATTAACAAAGACACAAACGAAAAAAAAAAACACATACAAGACACAGCAAAACAAACACACACCTAAACCAAACAAGCAAACAAATAAAACCTATCACCCCCCCCTTTAACCCCCCTAGAAAAATGACAAAAGCATCCATCATTACCCCTTCCCCTTCCCTCCCCTCTTCCTCCCCCTCCCCCTCCCCTCCCCTCCCCCTACCACTCAGTACAAACAACTGTTGACCCGAAGGAGTGAGATACAAAGATAGCCTTTAGCTGAATATCTCCGGTTGACCCTTTCTTGCCCCGAGTGTGTGCTGCCTTTAGTGAGCCAGGGACCCGAGAAAGCGAGGGTGGATGAAACAAGTCTGATAGATTGATAGATAGACTGGGATGGAGTAAGGAGGGGGAGGGAGAGGGAGCGGAGGGCTGGGGGAGGGTTGAGGGAGGGAGGGAGGGAGGGAGGGAGGGAGGGAGGGAGGAGAGAGAGAGAGAGAGAGAGAGAGAGAGAGAGAGAGAGAGAGAGAGAGAGAGAGAGAATTGCGTAGAATCGAATCGTAGCGAAAGTGAGACGAGACGAGAGAAAGAAAAAGAAAGAGAGAGAGAGAAAGAGAAAAAGAGAGATAAGCCCGTTGCATGCACCTTGCAATCACTTACAACTTGAGATAACGATAATGGAACTACTCAGGCGTGACACCGTTATGCAACACGTATTTTCCAGTCACCATAAAGGCATTCAAAACAGACCCGATTTGCCGAATGTTTTTATATATTTATTTATTTCTGAATGGATGTATCTAAACGTCATGTATTTAAATATACGTAAAAAATCAATAATAATATGTATTTCTAATTTTCTTTAAGAGAACAAATCTGCAGAGCGAAAAAATAACGAATTAAAAATGTTTCTCTTCCCTGCATGTCTTGTAAAATCTTTAAGTCACTGTCATTTTTGCTTTACAGGAAAATATAAAGTCATATAGTGTTATACAGTGACTTAAAAGGATGTACAATATTAAATAATGTTATACAAAATCATACAATATTATTTAGTCTAGTATTATAAATCGTTACAAGTAAAATGGCTTATATATATTTCTATAAAATAACTATGTATTTTATGCAGACACACACACACACACACACACACACACGCACACGCACACACACACACACACACACACACACACACACACGCACACACACACACACACACACACACACACACACACACACACACACACACACACACACACACACACACACACACACACACACGCACACGCACACGCACGCACACACACATACATACATACACACACACACACACACACATTTATATATATATATATAAAACAGCCCGAGAAACTAAAATTCCTTGATTCTCTACCGACGGAAGGTAAATGGCGGGGGAAGGGGGTGGGGGGAGCAGACGGAGTAAAGGGGGGGGGTGGCATTGGAGATGGGGGGTGGGTGGGGGGGTATCATTTGCGGTTACGTCATTTCCTGTTTCCGAGGTGACCTGTTGTGTGGCTTCGCACGGCGTTTTTTGAACGGCTGAAATATCGCGCAGGAGTTTGGTTTTTGTTTTGTGTCTCCATTGCAGGAAATTGATATATATATATAAAAATCTGATTTTATGTGAAAGTCGTTGTGTTTCTTATTTTGCGATTTTTTTTTCTTATATGTGAAAGCGTAAAGTAAAAAGATAAATAAATCTGATCTGTTAATGAAATAAAATGAATCATACGCGCGCGGAAACCCACACACACACACAAATTCACACACACACACACACACACAACCAACCAAACAACACACAAAAAAACACCAAATCCATACCAAAAAAACAACAAAAAAAACCCAAAAACAAAAGCCAATCGGCGCCCTCAAAAAGACGCGCCAAGTTGACCCCCAGTTCCTCGCGCGCTACAATTTCCTCCACTTAGCTCCCTTTTCCCCTCACCCTCTCCCCTCATTACGATCCAATCACGAGGTCGGATTTCGCTGGTTTGCAAACAGCCTTACAAGTGAGGTCGTGATTATGAGTGGGGGGGAGGGGGGGAGGGTGAGGGGAGGAGTGGGGCGGGAGGTGGAGGAGGGGTGAGAGAAGGAGGAGGAGGAGGAGGAAGGTGGAAAGGAGGAAGGAGGAAGGAAGTGAAGGGTGGGTGATCGGAGAAGGAGGGAGGAAGAGGGAAGGAGGAGGAGAGGGGAAGGAAGTAAGGGATGGGAGAGGAGGGAGGAGGAAGGAGAGGACGAGGAGAAGGAGTAAGAAAGAGAGGGGAAGGGGAGGAAGAAGGGAGGAGGAAGTGGGGAGGGGAAAGGGGAAGGGGGGGAGGAGAGGAGGAGAAGGAAGAAGAAAGAGAGGGGATGGGAGAGGGAGTCGGAAGAGGGGGGGGGCAAGCAGTGATGAATGAGGAAGGAGAGAGAGGAGAGAGAGGGAGAAGAGAAGGTGGGGAAAGGATGGAAGGGGGAGAGGTAAGAGGGGAAGGAAGCGACAGGAAAGAATGCTTAGGTGGTTCAGGTTACACGGAAAAGGGGTTAGTTCTTTAGGTGAAGTGTGGGGGGTGAGGGGTGAGGGGGGGGCGATAGGAAGTCAATATACCCTGGGGAAGCGAATGTGCAAAGAAGGGGGGGGGGGGAGGTGGGAGGAGGGAATAGGTATATTTTCGTTTTTATTTTTTCGTTTTATAAATGATTTTTAATTTCTTTATTTTATTTTAATTATCATATATTTGTTTACAACATTTTACCCTTTTCTTTCATCCGTTTCTTTATTCGTATCTCAAGATCCACCTTTCTCTTCTCAGATTTGTTTTATTTTTGTTTTCTTAAGCTGACACCATCGCCGTACCTCTCTGAATCAGCTGACAAAGACCGCTGTTCATATTCAGTTTAATCAAAGGTATACGATTACCGAGATTGAATTCTATGTTAAAGCCTACTTTTTTTCTCTCTCTTTCTCTTTTCTTTTCTTCCTATCCCTTCTTTATTCCCAAACCCCTCTTTCTCTTTTATATATTTTTTTTATTGTCGACTGACATTTACTTCAGGTGACAAAGACCGCTGTTCACATTCAGTCCAATCGCCCGTCCGCTCTCTCCTCCTCCTCCTCCTCCCTCTTTATTCCCTCTTCGCCGTCATTACAAACTAGAAAGTACGAGTGACATGAAGCAATATGACTTGTCCCAACATCAGATAACCTCGCCTGTTGTTGACACTGGGCCAGTTCTCTCGCGTCTCGAACCAATACATAATGCCCGGCTGTTGAGCGACTTCGCGACTCGATTTATGTGTTGCTGCTGAAGGCCTCAAGTAGTTGTTTTTTTTTGCTTTTGGAGGAGGAGGGGGTGAGTTGGGGAAGGTGTGTGTGTGGTTGGAGGGGGAGCTAGCTGGAAGGAGGGGAGGGGGGAAGGCAGCTAGAAGGAGAGAGACCAACAAAGGAGAACGCAGCTAGCAGAACAGGAGGGAAGGATCTACAAGGAGGAGGAGGAGGACTTGTCACAAAGGACCTGGAAAGGAGAAGAACCAGGTAGAAGGAGGGACTTAAACAGCGAACCTGAGACACGACTTCGAAAGGAGTTCGGGCCAAAGGGAAAGAAGGATTGACCCGAGGACTTGCCAAAGGACCCACACGGCCCCCTGCTAAAGAGCCTCAGCGGTAAGCCACGCGAAGGGGCCACCCGGACGGCGCGCCAGATAGCCTTATTTGCCGCGAACTAATGTTTAGGATCCTGCAACTAGTCCTGACGGGGGCGTGTGCGACAGCCGGCAGGAGAAAGGGGGAAGGATGCGAAGGAACGGCGGGTGTTGGCAAGGGACGGCTTCCTCGATCCTGCAGCCGCGTTGGGGCTTAACAGGATAATGAACTCAGGCATGGCGGAGGGAGAGGGAGAGAGAGAGAGAGAGAGAGAGAGAGAGAGAGAGAGAGAGAGAGAGAGAGAGAGAGAGAGAGAGGGAGAGAGAGAGAGAGAGAGAGAGAGAGAGAGAGAGAGAGAGAGAGAGAGAGAGAGAGAGAGAGAGAGAGAGAGAGAGAGAGAGAGAGAGAGAGAGAGAGAGAGAGAGAAAGAGAGAGAGAGAGAGAGAGAGAGAGAGAGAGAGAGAGAGAGAGAGAGAGAGAGAGAGAGAGAAAGAGAGAGATAAAAGGATACAAGAAAAAACAAATGAAGATACCAAAGAACCCAAAAAACAAACAGACCAATCAAGCAATCAAACTATCCCTATCCCCCCCAACCCCCTCCCCTCACAAAATAAGATAAAAAGAAAAGAAAACCCGGGAAGAAGGAACGAGAAGAGAGGAGACTCCGGCGAGACGTCCCGGCGAGGTGTCTCTGCCATCAGATAAGGCCCAGCACAGCGCCTGCCACGCGAGCTGACCCGAGGACCTGCCAATTCGCGGCAGCTTATTCTTGTTCCCACCGCGGTCTGGGCGTCCCCGGCGACCGGAGGACAAACTTTAGATGTAAATACGCTGATAAGCCGCTCCTTAGCACCCCATCGGTATCGAGATCGGAGACGGCGATACGGCGGCGATCGGAGCGGACGACGCAGGCGAGAGGGGGGCGGTCCTCGGCGAGAGAAGGTCCCGGATGCTGGAACACGTCTGGGCGCGTTGGAGATGCCGGCGGGCGGGGTTTCGTCTCTCTCTCTCTCTGTGATTCTCTTTCTCTTTCTCTCTGATTCTCTCTTTTTCACTTTTTTTCTCTTTCTCTCGTACACTCTCTTTCTCGTTCACTTCTCTCTCTTTCTCTATCTCTTTATTTTACTCTCCTTCCCTTTTTCTCTTTCTCGTACTCTCTCGCTTCGTCTTTCTCTCGCTCTCTCTCACTCTCTCTTTCTCTTTCTCTTTCTCTCTCTCTCCCTCCCTCCTCCCCTCTCTCCCTCTTCCCATCTCCACCCCTTCCTCCCCCCTCCCTCCCCCCCCTTTCTCGGAACCACAGCTCTTACTCAGGCAATTCAATTTTTAAAGACCAGGAGAATGCGTGACCTTAAAGCTAATACTTTGTTCCGGCAACTTCGGAACATACGTAGCGTCCCCGTGACCTTTGCAAAGGGCCTGCTAACCCCCCTCATCCGTTATTCTCCCTATCTCCCTCCCTCCCTTCCTCCCTCTCTTTCTCCATCCCTTCCTCATCTCTCCCTTCCTCCCTCCCCTCCCTCCTCTACCCACCCACCCAACCTGCCCTCCCTCCTCCACCCACCCCTCCCTCCCCATCCCCTTTCTCCACCAAAGCTAAGGTTACACACGTCATCAGTCAGCTTCCCTCCCTCCCCCCACCCTCCCCCCTACCCCCCTTTTGTTATGAATCACGTACCGTCTCTCGGGAGTTTTTCTATTATCTATTGTGGGCGGGGGGGGGGGGGGGAGAGCTGCGTATCGAAGGCCGAAGTCAAATGGGGGGGGTGAGGGGAGGGGGTGAAGAGTAAGGGAGTGAGGGGAAGGGAAGGGTGAAGGGTGAGGGGTAAAGGGAGGGGAGGAGGGGAAGCGTAAGAGAGTGAGGGGAGGGGGGGTGAAGGGAGAGAGTGAGGGGATAAGGGAAGGGGGGGGGAAGGGGGCTTTTAGATACGTGATGATCCTACGAACAATAAATCACCGATGCCATTATTTATTTCTAAAGAGTTATTATAGTTATTACTATTATTATCATTATTATCATCATCGTCATCATTCCCATTATCATCACTTTTATCCTTACCATCATTATTATCATTATCATTATTATTACCATATTTCCCATGTGTAACCCATATATATATATATATATATATATATATATATATATATATATATATATATATATATATATATATATATATATATATATATATATATATATAAGGTGCATAGCATATAAAGAGGGACTAATGAAATAATGATAACGATAGCAGTAATAATAATAATATTAATACTAATAATTATTATTATCATTAAAAATAATAATAACAACAATAATAGTAATAACATCCACAACAACAATAATAATACCAATAACATTAATACTAATACCCATAAACCTAACAACAACAACAATACCAACAAACATCAACGAACAACAACGAACAAAAACGCAAAAAAGTGCTTCCCCCAAAGCCTCGCCCACGCGTCCGGACACCGACTGCCACCACAACAAAAAGGCGACCGAGAGGCGAGCGGAACACAGTGCAACGTGGACGCCAGCGGATGTAAACAAACGGCAAGACTGTCTCTACTTGGCGAATGGGGAATGGGGAAGGGGAAGGAGAAGAAGGAGAAGGAGGAAGGAAGAGGAGGAAATGGGGATGGGGAAGGATAAGAAGGAGGAGGAAGAGGAGGATAAGAGATAGGAAAAACAGGAAGAAGAGGAAGAGGTAGAGGTAGAGGAGGAGGAAGAAGAAGAAAAAGGAGGAGGAGGAGGAGGAAAAGAAAAAGAAGAAGAAAGAAGAAAAGAAAAAAAAAACGAAAAAGAAGACAGAGAAACGGAAAGAGAGAAAGAAAGCAAAATAAAACAAATCGAAAAAACTAAACCAAACCCAACGATTAAAAAATAAAAGACAAAAATATAAATAAAAGCAATAAAAGCCAAGACCAAACCCAAGCCGGAGATGAGAAGCAGCCCGACGCCGAGATTAAACAAGAGAAATGAAGAGGCATTTCTGCTGACCAAGAGAATTTTCCATATCGATCACACGCACGCACACAGACCCACTTATCTTAGCGTAACCCACGTGTTGTTTACTTTTTTCTGGTCGGTTTCCTCCTCTCTGTTCTCTTTCCTCTCTGTCGGTTTGTCCCTGTCTGTCTGTCTCTGTCTCTGTCTCTTTCTCTTTCTCTGTCTCTCTCTCTCTCTCTTTCCATCCATTCCTTCCTTCCTTCCTTCCTTCCTTCCTTCCTTCCTTCCTTCCTTCCTTCCTTCCTTCCTTCCTTCCTTTCTTCCTTTCCTCCCTCCACGTCCCCCTCTTTCC
>NC_061861.1:19761970-19764470 GCF_019202785.1 Penaeus chinensis | reverse complement strand
ACAACAACAAAATTCAACAACAACAACATCAACATTTCCGAAATGGGTTGTGAGCGAAAAAAGTGGGCGTGACTCATCAATCTCCGCCCACCTTCTCTCCTGGGTGAAGGGATAAGAGAGAGATGCCCGGACGAGATACGGCAGTGGGTCAGCGGGCGTGGGAGGGGGAAGGTGGGGAGGGAGGGGGAAGGTGGGGAGGGAGAGGGGAGGATGGGGAGGATGAGGGAGAGAGAGGGGACGATGGAGAGGGAAGGTGGGGAGGATGGGGAGGGAGAGGGAAGGTGGGGAGGGAGAGGGAGAGAGAGGGGAGGATGTAGAGGGAAGGTGGGGAGGGAGAGGGGAAGATGGGGAGGGAGAGGAAAGGGAGAGAGGAGAGGGAAAGTTAGAGAGGTAAGGAGGGGAGTTGGAGAGAGAGGGAGAGAGAGAGAAGGAAAAGGAAGGAAAGAAGGAGGGGACGAAGGGGAGAAGAAGATAAGGAGAGTCAGAAGAGAATAGGACGTGAAAGAGAAGAAGAAAAGGGAAAAAAAAAGATGGTGAAGAGGGAGGGAGGGAAGTAGGAGAACAGAACACGGAGATGTAGTAGAAGAGAGGGGGAGGGGGAGGGGGGAGGAGGAGGGGGTAGCAAATCACCAAATCCACTGACCTTTACAAACCAACCTTCAGAAATAATTGCCAACAACATATACCTAACGAGAATATATGAACAGAGAAAAACAAAGCATATATAACCCTCCGCTTCTATCTCTCTATCTCTAACCCCCACCAATTACCCCCTCTCCTATGAGCAAATACCGCCCCTTCTCTATACCCCCTTCCTCCTCTCTCTCTCCCCCACCAATCCCCAACTACCGACAAGCTATGAACCCCGCCCCCACTACCCCCTCCCCATACCCTCTGCTTCAATCACTTACCCCTCCCTTCCCTTCTCCCCCCTCCCTCCCTCTCCCTCTTCCCCCTCCCTCTTTCCCTCACTCCCTCCCCCTCTATCTCTTCCCCCTCCCTCACTCTCCCTCACTCTCCCTCTGCCCCCTCCCACCCTCCCTCTTCCCCCTCCCTCCCTCCCTCCCTCACTCTTACTCTCTCCCTCCCTCTCCCTCCCTCCCTCCCTCCCCCTCCCCCAAATACCCACCAGCTATGAAATATTCATCGTAATTTCCTTGTTCACTCATTTCCCGGCACCTAGAGCCTTCGTCGCTAATTGAATTTTTGGGCAATACATCACAAGGGGGAGGAAGGGAGGAAGGGAGGAAGGGAGGGAGAAGGAAGGAGGAAGGGAGGGGGAAGGAAGGGAGGGAGGAAGGAGGAAGGGAGGGAGAAGGAAGGGAGGAAGGAAGGAAGGGAAGAAGGGAGGAAGGAAGGAAGGAAGAAGGGAGGAAGGAAGGAAGGGAGGGAGAAGGAAGGAAGGAAGGAAGGAAGGAAGGGGAAGGGAGGAAGGGAGAGAGAGAGGAAGGAAGGAAGGAAGGAAGGAAGGAAGGAAGGAAGGAAGGAAGGGGAGAAGGGAGAGAGATAGGAAGGAAGGAAGGAAGGAAGAAAGGGAGGAAAGAAAATGGGAAATGGGAAGGGAGAAAATATCAGGAAGTGGAAATAATGAGAAAGGTTTCCCAAGAACGAAAGAGGGAAGGAAAAGAAGATGAGAAATGAAGAGGACAGAAGAAGAAGAAAAAATTACGGGGGATTTTCGACCCCCCCCCGCCCCCCAAGAACTGACAGACAGACACAGAACGAAATCCGACCGTAATGATAACAAAGCACCCGGACGGAACACCACGAGAACGGACAAGCGGGCACTGGCTTCGGTTTCGTTAAAGTATATGGGTTGCCTTCGTTCGGTCTTGGGTTCGGTTTTACTCGGTTTTCAGTTGAATCCTCGTCGGTTTTATTCGTTTATTTATCGTTTTTTTTTTTTTCGTTCAGTTTTACTCGATTTCGGTTGAGCGATTTAGTTAAGTTCTGTTCGGGTTTGTTCGAATGCGTTCGGTTTTCATCTCGGATTTGTTCGGTTTTATTCGGTTCCATTCAGTCTCCGGTTCGGTTCTCTCCAGTCGGATGTGTTCGGTTTAATTCGGTAAATATTCGGTTTCATTGCTTCGTTGACTTATTACGTAAACCGTTTTTTTTTTTTTTATTCATTTTTAAAATTAAGAAGAATAAGACAAAACATATCTATATGACTCTAATGAGTATATATATTTCCATCCTTAAATAACACATCAACAAACGCTACAATCAAAAATCAATAATATAAAAAATAAAATCTCCCCCCCTCAAAAAAAAAAAAAAAAAAAAAAAAAAAACACGAATTTGAAAATAACACGAAATTCCCGATCTCTCACGAGCCGACAGTAATTACCATAATCGTCAAATAGGTACATAACACACCGACTAATTGCCACCATTGCTCTCAACAAGCAATGCAATTAGTGAAGGCTCCCCCCCTCCCCCCTCCCACACCCCTCCCACCCCCTCTCCCGCTTCCATCCCCACCCCCTCCCCCCCACAT
>NC_061861.1:19749470-19754470 GCF_019202785.1 Penaeus chinensis | reverse complement strand
TGTCTCAATAAACTTGTCAAGAAAGAAAGAAAGAAAGAAAGAAATATATATAGATATATCTAAATACATATGTATTACTCTTCTTGCAACCATCATGCAACATTCATAGAAGCTGCAAGAAACGCTATGCAAAAGACATACATTAAAACAAAATAATGAATGCCAAATCTATCGTTCTCTGTCGTCTTCTCTCATCTTTATCATTCATTGTTCTTTCATTAATCTGTTCTACGAGTTGCTTAACAATGAAGAGTTGCCGATGCGCGTATTTTTTTGGTGTCGCGAGAAATCTTATTTTTAAGGATAAGGAACTTTGTTGCTTTGTGTTTTTCTCTTCTCTTTTATTCTTTGTTTTTCCTTTTCTTTTTGTTTGTTAGTTTGTTTGTTTGTTTGTATGTCTCTTTCTCTCTCTCTCTTTCTCTCACTCTCTCACTCTCTCTCTCTCTCTCTCTCTCTCTCTCTCTCTCTCTCTCTCTCTCTCTCTCTCTCTCTCTCTTTCTTTCTCTCTCTATTTCTCTCACTCTCTCACTCTCTCTCTCTCTCTCTCTCTCTCTCTCTCTCTCTCTCTCTCTCTCTCTCTCTCTCTCTCTCTCTCTCTCTCTCTATCTCCCTCTCTCTCTCTCTCTCTTTCTCTCTCTCTCTCCCTCTCTTGCATTCACCCTCTCCGTCTTTTCCTCGCTCCCTTCGTGAACTTTCACCGCCCTGGGTGCTGCATGTCCCCGCATAAATTAAAAAACTGAGTAACGTCTAATTAGAGATACACTAAATATTGTCTAAAAAGAATAAAAAGTGTTTATTATATATACATGCAGAGGGAGGGAGGGAGGGAGGGAGGTAGGGAGGGAAGGAGAGAGAAAGAGAGAGGGAGTGAGAAAGAGATGGTAGGGAAGGAGGAAGGAAGAAGGAGAGAGGGAGAGAGAGAGAGAGAGAGAGAGAGAGAGAGAGAGAGAGAGAGAGAGAGAGAGAGAGAGAGAGAGAGAGAGAGAGAGAGAGAGAAGGAAGGAGGGAGGGAGGAAAGGTAAGACAAAGAGAAATGGAGAAATAAAAAATGAAAGCAAATGAAATAAAATACGAACGTAATAATATATATATATATATTTAATTAACATCGAATACAATTACACAAAACATAACATCTCTACGCATACCCTCCCTCCCCTCCCACCCCCCTCCCACAAAAAAATAGACAACATCGCAAAACAAACACGAACACACAACAACAAGATAACAACAAAAATAACAACACTTTCACTCGAAACTTTTCTCACTATCTGACATTCGTCCTTCAGCCACGATAACAAATATGTAAACAATAATAACTTTCTCTCTTTTTAATCTTTTGCTCGATCATCCTTATCGCGAAACGGAGGGGGGGAGGGGTAGGGGGAATAGCGGGGAATAGGAGAGGAGAGAGAGAGAGAGAGAGAGAGAGAGAGAGAGAGAGAGAGAGAGAGAGAGAGAGAGAGAGAGAGAGAGAGAGAGAGAGAGAGAGAGAGAGAGAGAGAGAGATAGAGAGAGAGAGAGAGAGAGAGAGAGAGAGAGAGAGAGAGAGAGAGAGAGAGAGAGAGAGAGAGAGAGAGAGAGAGAGAGAGAGAGAGAGAGAGAGAGAGAGAGAGAGAGAGAGAGAAGAGAGAGAGAGAGAGAGAGAGAGAGAGAGAGAGAGAGAGAGAGAGAGAGAGAGAGAGAGAGAGAGAGAGAGAGAGAGAGAGAGAAGGAGGAGGGAAGATGGGGGGGGGGGGTATAATAATAATAATGATAACAATAATGATAAATCTAGCTAAAATTACAATTATGTGTGGTTATAGATGAGTTTATAAGTGTAATGAATAAGCGCTTATAAGTGAATGTGCTTATAAGAGCAAGTTTCTAAGTATGTTTCTAAGTATGTGTTTCTAAGTGCGTGTTTATAAGTGTGCATTTACAAGTAACCACAGCAACTTCATCACTTTTTATTTAAGTAAAAAAAAAAATCGTCTCCTCCCGCACCATTAAAGTTTGTGGAGGTATAGCTTTCGAGTGAACTTGAAGACCAAACTTGAACTCTGATATTTAAGAAAATGAGCGAGCGTGCTGATAAGACTACATTTTAAGCGTGCAAATTCCAGGTCTATTTTTTGTGTTTTATTAATTGGCGAATTCTCGGTGTGTGTGGCTTATCTGCTGTTTTATTTTATTTTTTTGTTTGTTTTTGCTTTGTATGGTTTAATTGTTTCGTCGAAGATTTGGTATGAATGTCAAGAGGGACCGTGAGTGTAAATCTGATTTTTTTCTTCTCACAAACGTAAATATTGTCGCAAAGCAATTATTGTCGAGGCAATTGGGTTCGTAAATACAACAAAGACAACAACGACAACGACAACAGCAAAAAAATACAAGAACATAGGTAAAAACAGAAGTACAAACAAAATAATGATAATAGACATACCCCGTTTTCTTTCGGTTTTACGCACGTTATCCATTTTCCATTTTGCTAATTGATAATGGAAATAGTGATAATAATGATAATGATAATAATGATGATGACAAGAGTAACAATAATAATAATAATAATAATAATAAGAAGAATAGCAATAACAAAATAAGAATAACAATAATGACCGATAATCTTATGGAATTTGCACACGAAAAATAAATATTTCATTTTTTTTTTCCTTAAACCGAATTTCCCTAACCGAATTTTCGATCGTTGACCGTTGAAGAAATCTTTCCATAAATCGCTCGGTGTTCCCAGATGAGGAAGAAAATGTTTAAGTCGGTATTTTGGGGGGGAATGGGGGAGTTAGAGGGGAGAGGGGTGGGGGTGTGGGGGTGGGTAGGGGCGTGGGTGGGGGAGGAGTTAGAGGGGAAAGGTGTGGGGGTGTGGGTGGGTAGGGGTGTGGGTGGGGGGAGGAGGTGTGGGTGGGGGAGGAGGTTGGGTAGGGGTGTGGGTGAGGGGGGGTATGTCGGGGGTTGGGGTGGGGGGAAGGGGGTATGTAGGGGTAAGGGGAGAGGGAACATCTCGAAGTATAAGTAGAAGGGTATGTGGCTGTGGGTACGTAGGGGGAGGGGGAAGGAGGGGATGTGTGGGCGTGCATAAGGGTCCTCTTCCTCGCCTGCCCCTCCCTCCCACGGGCAAGAAGCTTATCGTGGGAAAAAAATATAAATTGTAACAATCGAGGGTTTACCAAACAGCCTTTTCGTGGGCAGCGGCGCCGGGCTCTTTGTGAACGCTTGTCCTCAATTTCGCATTTTGCTCATTTTCCCCCCCACTCCCCCCCCCCCCTTCTCTCTCTCTCTCTCTTTCCCTTTCTCTCCGTCTTTCTTCCCCTTTCTCTCTCTTCTGCCCCTTTCCTATCCCCTCTCTTTCTTTCACTCTCACTATCTCTCTCTCTCTCTCTCTCTCTCTCTCTCTCTCTCTCTCTCTCTCTCTCTCTCTCTCTCCCTGTCTGTCTGTCTCTCTCTCTCTCTCTCTCTCTCTCCCTGTCTGTCTCTCTCTCTCTCTCTCTCTCTCTCTCTCTCTCTCTCTCTCTCTCTCTCTCTCTCTCTCTCTGTCTCTCTCTCTCTCTCTCTCTGTCTCTCTCTCTCTCTCTCTTTGTCCCATTCCCACACCCTCTTTCTCTCTCTTCCTCCCCTTTCTCTCCCTTTCGCGCCCATTTCTTGCCTTTTCTTCTCCTCCTCCTGCACCTCCCACGCTCCTTCTGTTATGGTTGGGTAATGAAAGGAAAAGGTAACATGTGTGAGGAAAGGAGGGAATAAGGGAAGGAGGGAGGGAGGGAGAGGGGGAGGGAGGTAGGGAAGGAGGGAGGAGGGAGACGGGGGGGGGGAGGGGTATGGACAGTGGGCAAGGTGGGGTCGGGGGGAGAGGGAGGGTATCAGGTGGGACTGATCAAGAGAGAAGAGTGTTTAGACGGAGAGAATAATTTGATAAATACGTAGATATAGATTTTTTTTTTTCTTCTGTGGATCTTATGCTGTTTTTTTCTTTTTCTTTTCTTTCTTCTCCGTCTTTAACGAAAGAGGGGATTGCATGGTAATACAAAAAAGGGGGGATATATTTGCTCTCTTTTTCTTGAATCTTCCTCCTCCCCCACCCCCTTCCTCCTCCTCCTCCTCCTTCTCCTCTTCCTCCCCCAGTTCCAGCTCCATCTTCCCCCTCACCTTTCACTCCTCCTCCTCTCCTTCCTCTTCCTCCACCCTCCTTCAGCTCCTCCTCCTCCACCTCCCACTCCACCCCCACCTCCACCCCCACCCCCACCTCACCTCCCCAAATCTCACGAATGTCCAAAATGACTACCGTAACCTCTCCCGCCCCTACCCCCTCCTCCTCCTACCCTCCCTCCTCCCCCCCTTCCGCCTCCTTTTCCGCCTTTCCAAAACCCTCCCTCTTCTTCCTCCTCCCCCTCCCCCCCTCCCCCCCATTACCGGTCACCTAAAGGGACATTCGTTCTCGGATTTTCCCGAAGCCGCTTTCAAATTTTACTTGAGAGATTGCTGTTGTTCGAGAGAAAGACCGAAGCGGAGAGAGACAGAGAGAGAGAGAGAGAGAGAGAGAGAGAGAGAGAGAGAGAGAGAGAGAGAGAGAGAAAGAAAGAGAGAGAGAGAGAGAGAGAGAGAGAGAGAGAGAGAGAGAGCGAGAGAGAGAGCGAGAGAGAGAGAGAGAGAGAGAGAGAGAGAGAGAGAGAGAGAGAGAGAGAGAGAGAGAGAGAGAGAGAGAGAGAGAGAGAGAGAGAGAGACAGGGAGAGAGAGAGAGAGAGAGAGAGGAGAGAGAGAGAGAGAGAGAGAGAGAGAGAGAGAGAGAGAGAGAGGAGAGAGACAGAGAGAGAGAGAGAGAGAGAGAGCGAGAGAGAGAGAGAGAGAGAGAGAGAGAGAGAGAGAGAGAGAGAGAGAGAGAGAGACAGAGAGACAGAGACAGAGAGACAGAGAGACAGAGAGACAGAGAGACGGACAGACACAGACAGAGACAGACAGAGACAGACAGACAGAGAGGCAGAGAGAAAGAGGAAACGACACAGAGAAAGCC
>NC_061861.1:19736970-19739470 GCF_019202785.1 Penaeus chinensis | reverse complement strand
ACCGCCAGCGCCTGGGGCCTTCCGCGCGGTAATCGGCGCGCGGCCCGGCGATCGGAATCTACTCGACAACATACCCGATACCCGCGAGTGACTGACCCGATACCCGCGGGTGACTGACTCGATACCCGCTCGCCAGAAGCCCAGCGGCTATTGGCGGGCGGGCGGGTGCGTGGGGAGAGGGTGGGCGTGCGGGCGTGTTATTATTATTTTCATAATTATGATTATCATTATTGTTATTATTGTTATCATTATTGTTATCATCATTATTATCATAAAAATTCTCATCATTTTTATTATAATAATTATCTTCATCATTATAATTAATCACAGATATTACCATTAACATTATCATCATTGCTTTCCATATTACTATCATTATCGTTATCATTATCTTATTATTACCATTATCATTATAATCATCATCGTTTCTATTAGCATTACTCTCATTATCGTTATCATTATCTTATTATCAACACAATTATTATCATTACCATCATCATTATCAAATCTCTTCATTTATTCTTCTTATGATTGTTGGTTATCAGTAGAGCTAGCTCCTCGCAAATCATCATAATCACTACTATAATCTTCATCGTTATAATCATTTTTAGGGAAATGTATTACATAAAACTAAGACTTCTACGCAAGTTATATGTTAATGTAAATATTATATAGTATATATGCAATCAAGTGATAGTGTGTGTGTGTGTATGTGTATGTATATATATATATATATATATATATATATATATATATATATATCTGTGTGTGTGTGTGTGTGTGTGTGTGTATACATACATATATATATATATATATATATATATATATACATTTTTTTTTTTTTTTCATTCTCTTTGGTAACTTATATTTTTTTGGGAGACAGATTCGATATAAGTATTTCTGGAACTGCCTGTCTTCTCTAACATCAATTAACAGCTTATTAAGAACAGTAATTAAGAGTTAATGACCGATAATTCGTCTTAATATTTCGAAGACGTACTGTAACTTAGACCCAACCTGTTTTTTTGTTTTTGTTTTCTTATTATATATCCAACTTGAACGTAATCACAATTTGAAATGAAATTGAACACCCTTCCCCCCCAAAGTAGAAAATAATAGTTATGCAGATATAAACTCATCATTAGGCGAAAACTGAACTTCCTCCCGAAACCTTTATAATGAAGATACAAATAATAAAACTGATATATCTCATTAAATCCAATTTTTTTAAAAACTTTGACACCATAATTTCCCACCTTTCTCGATCTTACAATATTTCACTGACGATCAACAACTTTTGTTAATTATTGTCTATGATACTTTCTTCCTCGCTCGATCTCCCTTGGCACTCGACTGCTGTGCCACGGTGTCATCGGCGGAGTGCCACTCACGCGGAACTAAATGCTGGCGCAGAAAGATCGATCTAATATGGCACTTAATAAATGAGTGTTCGTGTTTCCTGAGTCAGAGAGACACAGCGAGAGAGAGAGAGAGAGAGAGAGAGAGAGAGATTGAAATAGTAATAAGACACATAAATAGATATAGAAACAAGAACAGACACAAAAAAAAAAAACAGAACAAGAAAACAGGACAAAACAGACAGACAGACAAACACGAAACTTAAACACAAAACGACGAAATACGAAAAAAAAAAAAAACACTCCTATCAAGAACACACCAAAAAAACCTTACCACACTACCCCTGTGATAACCCTCACCACCCCTCCCTCCCTCCCCCCCTGCCCCCTGCCCACAAGTACCCTGATGCCCCCCGAAACAACGAACTTCGAAGCACACTCACCTTCTCTCCTCATCCCGACTTTAAAGCACTTCCTGAGACGACAGTATTGGCACTGATTACGGTGGTGTTGGTCAATGGGGCAGTTTCGGTTGCCCCTGCACGAATATTGCAGGTTCCGGCGGACTGATCGTTTGAAGAAGCTCTTGCACCCTGCAGGAGGGAAGGAGGAGGGGGGGGCGTTAGTGGAATCCTTGGCGAGCATTGGATGGTTTTGGGGGGGGAGGGAGGGGGGAGGGTTGGGTATGTCATTTCCTTATGGGATATATATATTTATTTATTTATTTTATTTTTTTTTCGAAGGGAAGTTGGGGAAAAATTGGGGGAAGGGTTGTCAAAATATTTCTCTTTTGAATTTTTATTGTGTATATATATATATTCTTTTTATGAAGGGACTCGATTCAGTGCACTTAAAGAGAGAACTGGCGCTCAAGCGATCGCTGCCGATGCATGGAAAGGCTACAGAAATATTTTGGGGGAGATATTCATGAGGCACTACTCTGTATCGCAGGGCGGCAAGAGCGGCTCGTCAAAGGGCGCAAGTGTGAACTCAGGCCGCCTGCAGGTGCCCCGCCGCCGCTCCCGCGCGCCCCGGCGGCCCCAGGGCACGAATCTCCGCGACCCTGGGTCAAGGGGCAGCGCTATGGGTGCCGGACGGGTCAGCTGGGCGGCGTCCCCTGCGGGCGGCGGGCGGGCGGGCAC
>NC_061861.1:19719470-19721970 GCF_019202785.1 Penaeus chinensis | reverse complement strand
ATCATCATCATCATCATTATTATTACTTTCATTATTATTACAATTGCTATTATCATAATTATTATTGCTATTATTCTTATGATTATTACTATTATCATCTTTATTTAACTTTTATTTTCATTATTATTATCATTACTATTACTATCATTATCAGCATCAGACAGAGAAATAGACAGACAGATATACAGATATAGAGAAATATAGAGAAAGAAAGAGAGATGAGGAAAACGAAAGAGAGAGAAAGAGAGAGAGACGAGGAAATCGAAAGAGAGAAAAAGAAAGAGAGACAAGGAAAACGAAAGAGAGAGAGAGAGAAAGAGAGACGAGGAAATCGAAGGAGAGAGAAAGAAAGAGAGATGAAGAGATAATAAAAGGAAGAATAAACAACTTAACTAATCCAAAAATCCAATGATGATAAAGGTTTTAATAAAAACGGAATTACAGCGTTCGTTAAATGGTGTCATGAGGGCTAATTTCATGCTGGCGATGTCAAGGCGAGTCAAAAAAGTGCTATGTTTACGATGAGCATTTATATGTATGTGTGTGTATAAATGCACACACACACACACACACACACACACACACACACACACACACACACATATATATATATATATATATATATATAAAATATGTATATATATATGTATATATATGTATATATATATATATATATATATATATATATATACATATACACACACACATACATATATACATCTGTTTATCTATCTATATATGTATACGCATACACATACATACAGAGAGAGAGAGAGAGAGAGAGAGAGAGAGAGAGAGAGAGAGAGAGAGAGAGAGAGAGAGAGAGAGAGAGAGAGAGAGAGAGAGAAAGAGAGGGAGAGAGAGAGAGTAATTAATGTATATTTTTTTCACGGGTATTATGAATATTATTATCAACACCACCGTAATCGCTTTAAAATTAATCATTATCATCATTATTTTCATTATCATTATCATCATCAACATTATCAAAATTAACGTTCTTAAAAATGCACCATAAACTCCTTCGGCCATACTGTAAACAACAACAAATACAAATACAAAATATATATATATATATATATATATATATATATATATATATATATATATATATATATATATATATATACCTATCACGTAAGTATAATTCATCTTATTGGAGATGATTAAGATAAATTTGCTCTTATGTGCCTTTTAACAATGAAAGTTATTTGAAAAGTTTTATTGTTTGTTAGCGAAGGCAGGTGTTACATATCTTTCCATCGGTATCTTTGTCTCTGTCTCTGTCTGTCTCTCTTTATCTTTCTTATTCTTTCCCTCATCCCCATCATCTATTTCTCTCTCCCTCTCTTTCCCTCTCTTTCTCTGTGTCTGTTTGTCTGTCTGTCTCTCCCTCCCTACCTTCCTCCCTCACCTCTCTGTCTCTCTCTCTCTCTCTCTCTCTCTCTCTCTCTCTCTCTCTCTCTCTCTCTCTCTCTCTCTCTCTCTCTCTCTCTCTCTCTCTCTCTCAATTCAACTGCTTATCAGAAATAATATTACATATTCATTCCAACAATAATAGCACTCTTTATGTGTAGAGGCATGTACTTAACGATCAAATAGGTCTGAATGTCAATAACAAAAAAAAACAAAAAAAACACAATAAATCAATGAGAATTATACAATAGACCAACCTCCCCACCCCCACCCCCACCCACCCCCACCTACCCCCAACACCACACCTGTTGCCCCTCTCCCCTCTCCCCCACCCCCACCCCCACCTACCCCTAACACCACACCTGCACCCCCTCTCCCCTTCCCCCCCCTCTCCCCCCTCTCCCCCTCCCCCTCTCTCCTTTTCACCCCTTTCCAAAGGCGTGACAACCCCCCCCCCTCTCCCCCCTTTCGAGAGACCGATTGATCCAACGCCCGATAGATAATAGATTCCATAATAGAAACTCTGTCACACTCATAAACGCGTCCAATTCATTACGGGAAAAAAACAAAACAAAACAAAAAAAAACAAAACAACCAAAAAGACTTCTCTTTTTTTCAAAACAAAAAAAAGAAGAAGAAAAAAAAAAGGGAGAGAGAAAAAATGCTGAGTCATGATCTACCCCAACACAGCTGGAGTGATTTGCAATTGCTAAAAAAATATAAAATAAAGTTGGGAGAGGGAAATTAAAGAATAGATATGGAGGAGACAGACGAATGGATGAATGAAACAAATAAAAGGAATGAACGAAATAAAGTGAAATTAAAAGGAAAACGAACCAAGCAAAGGTATAAGAAACAGATAAAGAAATAAACAAATAAAATTAAGAAATAATGAAACAAATAAATGAATCGAAAGAAGAAAATAGGAAAAAAAGGATAATTAAGGAAATGTGAAAAATAAAATTGAGAAATAAGACATGATATAATAACAATATTGATGATAATGATGATGATGTTAATAATAATAATAATAACAATAATAATGATAATGGTAATAATAATAATACTAATAATAATGATAATA
>NC_061861.1:19692291-19716870 GCF_019202785.1 Penaeus chinensis | reverse complement strand
CAGTCAGGCAAGGGGAAGGAGGAGGGGAGGGGACGGGGAACAGAGGGGGGAGGGGTATGGATAGGGAGGGAAGGAAGGGAGGGGAAGGGGAGGGGAGAGTGGTGGGGGAGGAGGGGAGGAGGGAGGGAGGAGGGGGTGGGGGAATGACAGGGAGGGAGGAGGAGGATGAAGGGGGAAAGAAGAAGGAGGAGGAGGAGGAGGAGGGCGCTCTTCTGTTGTTCCTTCGCGTCTGTTTACTCACTACATTCCTCCGTCGCCGACCTCGCCAGGCTATGAGGCTATGAATCCAGGCCTTTGATTACGGAAACCGGAGAGGGGGAGAAAGGGGGAGAAGGGGGGGGGGGGGCATAGGTACTTTAATCTGGTGTTGAAACGCGGCCGTCGAGGTGGGGTGGTGGGGGGAAGGGGGAGGAAAGGTGGGGGGTAGGGGGAAGGGGGAGGTCGCTTCGTTACGGCGCGGATGAGTGATGCGAGTGTGGGGGTGGGGGTGGGGGTGGGGGTGGGGGTGGGGGGGGGGGGGGGAGGGGAGGCCAATGCAAGGAATGCCGAGAGGAAAACAGGGGGCGAAGGGGTGAGGAAGATAAAGATGGACGAAGGGGACGAGAAAAAAAGAGAAAGTCAAAATATAGATAAAGAGTGAAGAAAAGGAACAGATGGAGAAAAAACTGACAGAAAGGGAAGAGAGAGAGAGAGAGAGAGGTGAGAGAGAGAGGAGAGAGAGAGAGAGACAGATGGGACGAGAGAGAGAGAGAGAGAGAGAGAGAGAAGAGAGAGAGCGAGAGAGAGAGAGAGAGAGAGAGAAACCGAAATATTCCCACAAGTGGATGCGTCTGCCTCGCGTCACACACAAACGGCCCCGTCTTGGAAATTTCGTCACGAGGTTAAACAACTCTCTTTATAAGTCGAGCGTCGTGGGCTCTTGATACTTTAGTCGTCACCACCTACCGCATGACGCAAGATTAACGACCCAAGATTAACGACCCGAGATAAAACGACCAGAATTCCTGTCGATGATCAAATGCACTACATCAACACCCCTTCAACCCTCCCTCCCCCTCCTCCCTTCTCCCTCACTTCCCTCCACCTTCTCCTTCGTCCCTTTCTTTACCCCCTTCACCCTCCCTCTCTCTCTTCCCCCTCCCCCTTCTTTCTCCCTCTCTTTTCCTCCCCCTTCTCTCTTCCTCCCTTTTCCTCCCCCTTCTCTCTTCCTCCCTTTTCTTCCCCCCTCTCTCTTCCTCCCTTCCCCCCCCTTCTTTCTCCCTCCCTTTTCCTCCCCCTCTCTCTTCCTCCCTTTTCTTCCCCCTCTCTCTTCCTCCCTTCCCCTCCCCCCTTCTTTCTCCCTCCCTTTCCCATCCAACTCCCCCCCCCCCCCCCGCTGTTCTAAACGAAATAAATATATAAATAAAATAAAGATGAAATAACTTGAATAAAATCAAATAAAATTTGAAATTAACAGACCTATTTAATTTATTGCCAAAGATTTCCATTCATACGAACACTTTCTAACTAGTCGAGCATCACTCGTAAAAAAAAAATATTTTTGAAACACATACAGAAAAAATAAACCATGAATAATAATTCGTTACTAAATATTCCTTCTTTTTTCTATACAACAACAACAACAACAATAATAATACCAAATACCCCAAAAAATAACAAAACGAAAAATGAAATCGAAAACAGCTCCCAAGTCGAACGAACGCAAACGAACACTTAAGGTTTCAAGTCGAAGCCTCGTAATTCAAGACTCGAGGCTTCATAACGTGCCTGACCTTATCCTGTCTTATCGCCTGTAAGAGATAGGTGTCCTTTTTTTGTATTTATAATCAGTTTCTTCGTTTTTTTTATGGTGAGTGGGATAATTTTTATGAATTTTCACCCTTTTATTATTTTTATGATTATAATGTCATTATCAGAATCTTCGTCTTCATCATTATCATCATTATTATTGGTATTGTTTATCGTTTTATCTACTTATTTCTTAGAGGTAGATCGCGATAGATGTTCCAGCAATTATAAACATAACTCCCCTACCTTCTCCCTTCCTCTCTTCCTTCTTTCCCTCCCCTCCCTCCCTCTATCCCATTCTCTATCCCTCTATCTCTCCCCTTTCCCCATCCCTCTCCCTCACTCCTCCCTCTCTCCCTCCCTCCCTCTCCAACTCCTCATCTCACCCTCCCTCTCCCTTCTCTCCCCCCCCCCCTCCCTTTTCCTCTCCATCCCTCTCCCTCCTTCTCTCTCTCCCCCCCCCCCTTTTCCTCTCCATCCCTCTCCCACCTTCCCTACTTCTCCCTCTCCCTCTCCCTCCCCCCCCTCCTTCCCTCTCTCTCTCCCTCGATCACCCGCAGAGATAACAGCCCCCCCCCCCCCCTCGGTCGCATTAAGCAGAGACTCTCAGCTCCCAAGCACTTGCTCCAAGCACCGAAGGCAGGGCGAAGGCACGCGACCAAAGCAGACGCGGCGGTAGACAGAGAGAGAGGGCGGGACACGTAGATCTACATCGACGAGACACAGGATACAGCCCGTGACTTGCATGAAAAAATGTCCATTTGAAATATGCATCACAGATATTTTTTTTCTTTTTAATTATACGCTTGAAATACAATGTCGAGTAAGACCGGTCACTAAACATCACTCATTAACCGAACTCCCTGTGGAGATATTAATACTATACCAAAAACTATACTGGGCACTATAACACTATACTTAATAGTGTCTATCTTATAAATTAACTGATTAAACTCACTGTAACAACACTTTCTTAACACTATACATCACACTTTATCAACACCATACTGGACACTATACTAACACCATACCAACACCACACTGGACACTGTACTTAACCATTTCCATCATTTAAATCAGCAGATTAAGCACACTGACCTAAACACTCTACCAACACCACACCGGACGCTGTACTAACACCATACCGACACAATACTTAACGCTCCCACTCTCTATCCAGGTCGGCGAGATCTTACGATAAAATTACTCACAATCAGCGAGGGTCGAGCGCGCAAGACACGTCAGACATTTACCTGCAAAAAAATAAAAAAAGGAAATTATTATATAAGAAAAAAAATGTATAAATGATCATATAAGTAAAACAATAAAATAAAAAATTGGGGTTTATTTATTATGATGATATTCCTAAGATGAGGGAGAGATGTAGATAGAGAGATAAACAGATGGAAGAGAAGTTAGAGACTGATAGATCGGTTGATAGATGGAGATAGATAGATAGATAGATAGAGAGAGATAAAATTGAAATTGATAAAGAGACAGATATGTAAGACAGATAAACAGAGAGAGAGAGAGAGAGAGAGAGAGAGAGAGAGAGAGAGAGAGAGAGAGAGAGAGAGAGAGAGAGAGAGGAGAGAGAGAGAGAGAGAGAGAGAGAGAAAGAGAGACAAAGAAGAGACATGCAAACAAAATAAGAATAGAGAAAGGAGCAACCTGATAAAAGAAATAAACAAGAGAGTAAAACAAAAAAGAAAATAATTAAATACTAAAATATGAAAAGAAACTCAAAAAAGGTCTTCAAAAAAGTCATATTCCCGGCCATAAAACCATCGCCAGGAACACGAATGGCTCACTAATCAAGGCGTGCACACGAACACACACGCGCGCTGACGTACACACTCATGTGCGTTTCGTGTTTTACGAGGTTTTGCTTCACAACTAATAACTATCATTCCATTTTCTTCCGAGTGATGCCCGTTATCAAACCTGTCACTTGCTCATCACAACCATCTACATTTTCGTACTTACCATCGCCACGACCAGACAGATATTGCAGATTTATGCAATGAATATTCACCCGGTGGTATCTTTTTTATTCTTGCTCTCTCTCTCTCTCTCTCTCTCTCTCTCTCTCTTTCCTTCTCTCTCTCTCTCTCTTTCCTTCTCTCTCTCTCTCTCTCTCTCTCTCTCTCTCTCTCTCTCTCTCTCTCTCTCTCTCTCTCTCTCTCTCTCTCTCTCTCTCTCTCTTTCTCTCTCTCTCTCTTTCATTCTCGTTCTCGCTCTCTCTCTCCTTTTCTTTCTATATCTCCTTTTCTCTCTCCTCTCTCCTTCCCTTTCTCTCTTTCCCTCTCGTTCTCTCTCTCTCTCTCTATCATTTTCTTTCTCTCTCCTCTCTCCTTCCCCCTCTCTGTCTCTGTCTCTGTGTCTCTCTCTCTCCCTCTCCCTCCCCCTCTCTCTCCCTTGCAATATTTCTTCGTCGACAGAACATGAACATTATTTAGTTGTGATTTATCGAAAGTGGTACCTGGTTGGGTGTGAGGGATTGTTATTTTAATTTGATGCGTGTATATCTATCTACCTGGCTATTTCGACCTACCTACATTAATCTGTACATAGGTTGTATATATATGTATGTATATACATATATATATATACAAAGATACAGACAGACTCTCTCTCTTTTTTCTTCTTCTCCTTCTCTCTCTTTTCTTTCTTTCTTCTTCTTCTTCTTCTTCTCTCTTTCTTCTTATCCTTCTCTATCTTTCTATTTCTTCTTCTCTCTCTTTCTTTTTCTTCTTCTTCTTCTTCTTCTTCTTCTTCTCTCTCTCTCTCTCTCTCTCTCTCTCTCTCTCGCTCTCTCTCTCTCTCTCTCTCTCTCTCTCTCTCTCTCTCTTTTTCTCATTCTTCTTCTTCTCTATCTCACTTCTTCTCCTTCTCACTCACTCTCCTTTTCCCACTCTCACTCTCCCCCTCCCCCCCTCCCCCCCCTCTCCCCCCCCCCCCCCCCACCTCGCCACCCATCACCCGCACCTGCACGCTTCCCCGGGTGAAACATGTTTTGCAATTAGGTGAAACAACAACGCTGTTTACCTCGACTCAGGAGGTATGGCGGAGGGAAAGGAGGTGGAGGGAAGGGAGGAGGAGGGAAGGGAGGTGGAGGGAAAGGAGGTGGAGGGAAGGGAGGTGGAGGGAAGGGAGGTAGAGGGAAGGGAGGTGGAGGGAAGGGAGGTGGAGGGAAGGAAGGAGGAGGGAAGGGAGGTGGAGGGAAGGGAGGTGGAGGGAAGGGAGGTGGAGGAAGGGAGGTGGAGGGAAGGGAGGTGGAGGGAAGGGAGGTGGAGGGAAAGAAGGTGGAGGGTGAAGGGAAAGAATGGTGGAGGGAAAGGAGCTTGCCTTCGATGGGGAGACAACTCTCTATGTTTTATCTTTCTATCTGTCTATCTGTCTCTGTCTCTCTCTCTGTTTCTCTCTCTGTCTCTCTCTCTGTCTCTCTCTCTCTCACCCTCTCTCTCTCTCTGGAATGTGGAGGGGAGCAGAGGGGAGGAGGAGTGGGAAAGATTGTGATAAGATGGGGGATTTTTTTTTTTTGTGTGTGAATGTATTATACCAACGAATCTGCGTTTATATATGTATCACTGTATCGTTTTTTTTTTTTCTTTTTCTGTTTTCCACTTTTTATCGCTATCGCTATCGCTGTTGCTCTCTCTCTCTCTCTCTCCTTCTCTTCTCCATCAAAAATATTTTTCATTCCACCCACGTATACTTTCTTTAAAGATACAATAAAGCTATATATAAGAAAGAGAGAGAGAGATAAAAAAAAAAAAAAAAGTCACACGACTTATTTTCCTTCCAGAATTTTCCCGGCGTCTCTCGGGGTTTGCCACCATCACGCCCCGAAGTGGTCTGCCCTCTGCCCTGTCTAAGACTTTGAGAGCCCTTGCCTGTGATGATGGTGTAAAAATGCAAATCTCCGAATCCCTTTTTATGTGTGGCCACGTTTTTTGCCCGCCTTATCTCCTGATAGGTCCATAAAGAGCGAGGCCTTATCTCCCCCGCCCCCTATTGGTCAGTTTGAAAGGGACGTGTCTCGCTGTGATTCGTCCGGAAAAGCCCGCCAAAATCACGGCCGCGTCCGGGTCCCTGAGCGAAGGTTTCGGCGGCGCGCGCACGAAGACGTTTGAGAAAGGCTATACAATGGTAACTTATTAGAATATCGCTATTGACATGTACGAAGACAAAAAGTCAGAGTGCGCTCTCATCTTCCGTCAACTCAGCAGAGTGTGAGGAGGGCGAGAGGGCGGCCAGAGGAGAGAAAAGAGAGAGTAGAATTAACGAGAAGGAGAGAGAGAGGGAGAGGGTGTAAGAGAGAGGGAGAGGGAGAGGGAGGGAAGGAGATAGAGATAGATAGATAGATAGATAGATAGATAGATAGAGAGAGAGAGAGAGAGAATGAGACATAGAAAAAAAAACCCAACGAAACACAGTTACATAAAGAAACAAAAACAAACAGACTGAAAAAAAGGAAGAAAATCACATACACAAAACAACAAGAAGAGAGAAAGAATGAAAGAAAGACACTCCCCCAAAAAGCCGAGTAGAGAGAGAGAGAGAATGAAAGCACGAACGCGACGCGATGGCGGAGGAGGAGGCGTTAAGGCGAAACCCATCCCCCTGAGCGTCGCAGGGCTTCACCGAGGAAAAGGGTCAACTACCGACCGCCAATGCGCAATTGAGAAGGTTTAAAGCACGACCTGGGAAGTCGTACAAGGAGCTGGCTTAAGACGGAGCTTTCGTGGGTGGGGGGGGGGGTGAAGGAGGGAGGGAGGGAAGGAGAAAGACGAAGAGACAGATAGAGAGAGAGAGAGATAGAGAGAGAGAGTGAGAGAAGGAAAGAAGAAGAAAGAGCAACACAACACGAATTTCTCTCCCTTCCTCCCCTTCCCCCCCAATAAAATCTCCCACCCACCCACCGTTTCTCTTTTTAGAAACATTTCATTTTAAAGACACACTCCTTCCTCCTTCCTCCTTCCTCCTTCCTCCTTCCTCCTTCCATGCCCTCGCCGCCGCTGGGGTTCACGCCGGGCCTTCGAAACGAGACCATGAAGAGTTCGAAGAGCCTCTTGAACGCAGAATAACGGCGACAAGAGAACGGTCGCTTGCTCGTACGGCGGTTCCCTTGTTTACATAACGCCACTGGAAACGCGGGGGTTCATTAATATGCATTTGGGAGGGGGTGGAGGGGGGGAGGACGGGAAGGGAAGAAGGGAGGGGGGGGGGGGTCGCTCTTCTGATACTTTATGGGACGCATAACACATTTGCCTCTACGTAATAATGTCTTCCTGGTGGAGTGGATTCTGTAGAATATATATTCTTTTTCGTTTTTTTTTTTGTTTTTGAAAGGGGGGGGGGGGGGCGGGTAGAGATGGGATGTTCTCGCGGTCTTTTTTCTTTTCTTCTTTCTTTCTTTCGTCGTCTTGTTCTTATTCTTACTCTCTCGCTCTCTCTCTCTCTCTCTCTCTCTCTCTCTCTCTCTCTCTCTCTCTCTCTCTCTCTCTCTCTCTCTCTCTCTCTCTCCCTCTCTCTCTCTCTCTCTCTCTCTCTCTCTCTCTCTCTCTCTCTCTCTCTCTCTCTCTCTCTCTCTCTCTCTCGCTCTCTCTTTCTCTCTCTCTCTCTCTCTCTCTCTCTCTCTCTCTCTCTCTCTCTCTCTCTCTCTCTCTCTCTCTCTCTCTCTCTCTCTCTCTCTCTCTCTCTCTCTCTCTCTCTCTCTCTCTCTTCGGGTTTATACTAATCTGTTATCTTTTTTTTCCTGGTAGATCAATACCAATCGTTTAAAAAGATAATAATAATAATAATAATATATATATATATATATATATGTGTGTGTGTGTGTGTGTGTGTGTGTGTGTGTGTGTGTGTGTGTGTACACACACTTCACATAAATGTGTACGTACGCACACTACACAAATCTTTAATCTCTCATTTCTCTCTCTCCCTAGTTATTATTCTATTTATTCTTTGTTTTTGCTCTTCCCTTCCATACCTTTTTTTTTTCTTTTGTCTCTATTTTCGGCGTGGAGCGAATGATTCGAAAATCGATTCCTGCACGAAATCGAAAGTTCCAGAATCTCGGCGCTATTATTCCAGCGGGAGACTCTTGCGTCGAGGAGGAAAGGTTACGTACACGCATGTAGGTGGGAGAGAGACGTACACATGTACACGTATAGATTTGCATACCAAGACACACGCACGCATACACACACACGCACACACACACGCACACACAGACACACACACACACAAACACACACACGCCCGCACACACAAAAACACACACTCTCACACACACTCACACACACACACACACACACACACACACACACACACACACACACACACACACACACACACACACTCACACACACACACTAAAACACGCACACTCACACACACACACAAACACACGCACGCACGCACACACACACACACACACACACACACGCACGCACACACAAATCAGCTTAAACACCGCCCGACTCCGGCGCCGTTCACACTGGATTCTTCTCCCGCCCAAGAGTCTGTCGACGAATTTTATTAATAATAAAGAGCACCGATGATACACCTTTGAGTTTATGAAAAGTTTGAATGTCAAATAAAATGCGTGGTAGTTATCTCCGGCTCCCTCACCCCCTCCCCCCTTCTTCTCCTCCTCCGTCCCCCCTCCCCCTCCTCCTATTTTCCTTCCTCACCGGCTCTTCCTTCTCCTCCTCCTCCTCCTCCTCCTCCTCCTCCTCCTCCTCCTCCTCCTCCTCCTCCTCCTCCTCCTCCTCCTCCTCCTCACTTACGCTTTTTCCTCTCTTTCTGTCCTCCATTTCCTTCCTATTCTTCTCTCTTTCCCTACCTTTCTCTACCCTCTTCTCTCCCTTAATCCCTCCTCTCCCTTTCTTCTTCACCCCTTCTCTTTCTTTCTGTTCCCTCTTTCTCCTGTTCGGTTTCTCTTCCTCTTCTCTTGTTCTCATTTTCCTGCCTTCCCCTTCTCTTGGTTCTCCTCGTTCTTCTTTCCTTCTCCTCCCCTAACTCTTACTCCCTCCTTCTTCACCACTTCTCCTCCCTCCTCTTCCCCTCCCTCCTTTCCCTTCTGTCTCTCTCTCTCTCTCTCCCCTCCCTCTTCTTCCTCCCCCTCCTCCCTCCTTCCCTCCTTCTCTCCCTCCCCTCCTTCCTCCACTACTCCCTCTTCCTCCTCCTCCTTCCCCCCTCTTCCTCCTATCTCCTCCTCCCCTAACTCCTCTTTCTCTTCCCTCTCTCTCCTCTCCCTTCTCTCTCCCTCCTCCTCCTCCTCCTCCTCCTCCTCCTCCTCCTCCTCCTCCTCCTCCTCCTCCTCCTCCTCCTCCTCCTCCTCCTCCTCCTCCTCCCTCTCCCCACTCCACAACTGTCTTCAATAAGTTACCCAACTTCATTTAAAACTGATTTATTCTCGCGAGGTTATGCTAGTCTAACTTCCCCCAACTTTTTCAAAACTAGGACCGGTTCTTCATGATTTATTAATTCCATAAACCAAAAAAAAAAAAGGAGGAGAAAAAAAGGAAAAGAAAAAAAGAGAAAAAGAGAGAGATAAAAAAAAAATTGGAAATTATTTTTTCCATGTTTTTTTTTCTTCTTTTTTTGTCTTATTTCGATGTGTTTTCCTTAATGCTTTTGGTTTTGTTATCTTCATCATTACAATTTATTCATTGTCAGTGTTACTACCATTTTCATTTTCATTCTTATTGCTATTATTATCATCATCATCATTATCATTATTACTATTATTATTATTATTATTACCATTACTATTATTGTTATTATTATCATTATTACTATCATAATAAGAGAGAGAGAGAGAGAGAGAGAGAGAGAGAGAGAGAGAGAGAGAGAGAGAGAGAGAGAGAGAGAGAGAGAGAGAGAGAGAGAGAGAAAGAGAGAGACAGAGAGAAACAGAGAGAGAAACAGAGTGAAAGAAAGAAAGAGAGAGAAGAGAGAGAGAAAGTCACATAATTTAATTAGACTCGAACTTTTGGCATCAATTCGTATCCTTTTTTTTTTTTTTTTTAGTGTGTTCAAGAGAAAATTATAAATTCATAAAAAGCAAGAAAGAGAGAGAGATAAAAAAAAAAAGGTGAGTGAGAGAGAGAAAAAATCAATAGCACGTTTGAAACTTTGTAAATTAATTGAAGCTGACATTATCGCTCGTCGAACTGGGGAGAGAATTTCTGTTTCATTTTTTTTTCTTTTTTCCTTTCTTCTTTCTTTCTTTTTATCTTTTTCTTTCTCCCTCTGATACACACGCAGAGAGAGAGAGAGAGAGAGAGAGAGAGAGAGAGAGAGAGAGAGAGAGAGAGAGAGAGAGAGAGAGAGAGAGAGAGAGAGAGAGAGAGAGAGAAAAAAAAAAATAATAAATAAATAAAATCTGAAAACGAAATAAAAAAAACATAAAAATACAGGAAACAAAAAATTCCCAAAGAAAGAAAAAAAAAAAAAAAAAGAAGAGAAACAAAAAAATAAAACGGAACCAGCACAAGACATCAATAAAGAATAACAATAACAAAAAACACCACCATACATTTGTCAGGATTATAATATAGCTGTAGAAATCGAGACGTAACTAAAATACCATAGTCTCCCCCCCCAATCCCTCCCTCTTATACCCTCGCCCCCCATTTTCTTTCAAAAGCTTTTCAATTTCAATTCGACACGCCGAGGGAAGGAAAGGGGGGAGGGGGGGAGGGGAGGGGGGGAGTGGGGGCTGGGGTCAACGCTGCGTGTCACGTGTCTGTGGCCGCGACTTGCCACAGGAAAAGAGGGGAGAGGGGGAGGGGAGAGGGGAGAGAGAGGGGAGAGGGGAGAGAGAGGGGTGGGGGAGATTTCGAAAGATTCATAGGCCAATTTTTTTTTTTTTTCACGGTTTTCCCTCTCTATCCTCAAAATTTATTGGTGTTTTATTTTTCTTCTCCCTCTCTCTCTCTCTCTCTCTCTCTCTTTCTCATTTGAATAATCGTTTTCTTTCGGGCTGTGGGCTGTCGTATCTACGGCATCTATAGGGGATATATTTTTAAAAGAATTACTGTTACTTATTGTTTTGCTAATATCTCTTACTTTGAAATATTTACCTTTATCTATCTATTAATCTGTCTATCTACCTTAGCTATCTACATATATAATAACCATAATACATATATCATAATAAATATATTAATGATACCAATGATAATTATCAACATTATATAAATCTAATTGAGGATTTAAAAAAAAAATCTGAATTTTCGAATGCCGTGTCAGAGAGCGCGGGCTTTGACGAGCTTATCTACTCCGCTGTCACCTCGCAAAATAATAATAATTAATATCCTCATCATAGCTTTTCTATTCCTCTATTCATTCATTTTATCTCTAGTTTAAATATTCTCTGACCCCTGGAATCATGATTTTCGGGTGTCATGTCAGAGAGCGCGGGTCTAAATGTGATTATCTCGCCGCTGTCGCCTCGACGAAAAAGAAGAAAAAAAAAAAAATCATCATCACTTATTCCCTATTTACCCATTTTTTCATTTTCTCCTCCGTTTTGGATATTCGCTCTCCCCAGGAGGCGGATCCTAGAGCGAACTTAATGAATTCACGATTTGCGAACGCCATGTCTGAGAGACCGCGGGCTTTGACGAGTTTATCTACCCGCAAAATAGCAAACAACCATAATCACAATCATTTATATCTTCCCATTTTAAATTCATCTATTCATTAGCTCCATCTTCCATTTTTGAAACATTCTCCCTCTCTCTGCACAAGAGGCTGCCGGATCTAAGAGCGAAAACGGCATCTGATGGTTTTCGAATGACATGTCAGAGACCGCGGGCCTTGATGTGTTTATCTGGTCGCTGACGCCTCACTAAACACGACAAGGGGGGGGGGGGGGGGAGAGAGAAGGGGAAGAGGGGGAGGGTTTGGTGGTGGGGAGGTGGGGGTTGGAATCCTGACCTTTTTATTTGATTTATCGCAAATTTACACTTGATTAAAGGTCCCTGGTGCTGGTGCGTACTTGTATGTGTGTTTTGACGGGTTGAGGGAGGGAGGGGGGAGGGGGGAGGGGGGGAGTGGGGGAGGGGGGGGGGGAATTAGGGTTATAATAGTAGAAGAAATAGTTTAGGAGACGGATCTTCAAAAAAAAACATTATTTTCTGTAAATGATTCAAAATTTTACATTAAATAAAGCTCGATCATAATGATATGACAAAAAAAAAGTACCAACAACAACAACAATAATAGAAACAACAAAAATAACAATCATATTAAATAACAAATAAAAAAATATCAAACTAAGAAATAGTTTAACATATAAATCACGAAATAAATAAATAAATAATAAAATAAATAAACAAACAAATAAACAGAAATTAATGAAATAAACAATAAAAATAAATAAATAAACAATTAAACAAATAAATGAAAGAAATAAACAATAAAAATAAGTAAATAAACAAATAAACAAAGAAATTAAAGAAATAAACAATAAAAATAAAAATAAACAAATCAACAAACAATACCAATTAACAAGTGAACAAACTAAATAACAAAGAGCAAATAAAACCCTCGGGGAGCCTCGAGCCTTTCCCCAAACCCCCCGCCCGCCCCCCCCCCCCGCCCACCCGCCCGCCTTTTCCCTCTTTCCGAAAAATCTCGCTCGCGGATGATCCCGACATCCACAGAGCTCTCGCCATCAGTCGCATAAATCACGGGCGTCGCGTGGTATCGAGTCGCGCGCCACGAAAGGGGGTGGTGGCCAAACCGCGAACTAATCACCCGTGACGTCATTTCCGCCCAGTCAGGTTTCCGGACCGTTTGTTTCCCGCCAAAAAAATTCCCTTTTTTTATCCCCCCCCATCCCCCCTCTCCCTCTTTCTTCTGTCCCTTCCCCCCCCCCCCCCTCTTCTCCCTCCTTATTCATCTTGTTCGATTGCATTCGATTGGTAAATGCATGCAGGTTGATTTGATTGGGATTTGTAATAAAAAAAAAGGTACCATATGCTATTCTGGTTAAGATCAAAAGCCGAGGATTTTCTGATGATTATAAGGTATCATTTAAAGATAATACTTAAAAATAATGCATAATCGAATTTAAAAGAAGAAAAAAATCCTCCGAATCCGAAAAGCGAAGGTCAAGTCGAAGGGATCTGCAGGGAGTCGAACACACCCAAAAAAGCAGGCGGGGGAGGAGGGGAGGAAGAAAGAGGGAGGGAGGGGAGGGGAGGGAGGGAGGGAAAACGATCATTTTTTATCGGCATTTGGCATCGAATGATCAGAATGTAAGTAATACGGACATTACTCCTCCCAAGGGGAATGGCTACACGGCGATTTAAATTGAATTTGAAAGAGAGGTCTGATCGCGCGGGACGGAGGAAAGAAATTGTAAAGCATTTATGGCCCACTAATGGCGGGGGGAAACTGAGCGAGATTTTACGCAGATTTTTCGAGAAGGGCGCAATTCAACAACAACAGCAAGGGAAATGGACTCTAAGGACCGCATTCATTTCCGTCCGCATATAATTTGCAATTGCATTATGGGCGAACTATTTAAAGAAAAAGAGGAAAGAATAAGGAGAGAGAGAGAGAGAGAGAGAGAGAGAGAGAGAGAGAGAGAGAGAGAGAGAGAGAGAGAGAGAGAAAGAGAGAGAGAGAGAGAGAGAGAGAAAGGGACTGAGAAAGAGAGAGAGAGAGACTGAGAAAGAGAGAGAGAGAGAGAGAGAGAGAGAGAGAGAGAGAGAGAGAGAGAGAGAGAGAGAGAGAGAGAGAGAGAGAGAGAGAGAGAGAGAGAGAGAGAGAGAGAGAGAGAGAGAGAGAGAGAGAGAGAGAGAGAGAAAGAGAGCGAGAGAGAGAGAGAGAGAGAGAGAGAGAGAGGGAGAGGGAGAGGGAGAGGGAGAGGGAGAGAGAGAGAGAGAGAGAGAGAGAGAGAGAGAGAGAGAGAGAGAGAGAGAGAGAGAGAGAGTGAGAGTGAGAGTGAGAGTGAGAGTGAGAGAGAGCGAGAGCAAGAACAAGAGAGCAAGAACGAGAGAGCAAGAACGAGAGAGCGAGAGAGAGCGAGAGAGAGAGAGAGAAAGAAAGAGAAAAGAGAAAGAGAAAGAGAGAGAGAGAATGAGAGAGAGAGAGAGAGAAAGAAAGAGAAAAGAGAAAGAGAAAGAGAGAGAGAGAATGAGAGAGAGAGAGAGAGAAATACGAGTCATATTTTTACCGGAAAAAATTGATGTTAACCCAAGTACTAAGGACATATATATTTTTTATGTTCTTTCTCTCTTTCCCTCTCGCTCTCAAATCTTATAAACAGGACAAGGAATTAAATTAATGCCTTATTTATGACCTTTCCTTCTCCTCCCCATCTCTCTCTTTTTCTTTCTTTCTTTCATTCTCATTCGCAAGAAAAGCGAATGAGAGAGAAAAGCGAGAAGGAGGAAGGAAGGGAAGGAGAGAGGAAACAGAAGAAGAGGAGGAGAAAGGGGGGGGGAACAGAGAAGCAGAAGAAGAGAGAGAGAAAATAAGGATGGGAAAAGGAGATAATAAAAAAAAGGATGGGAGGATGGAAGAGGAGGGCAAAGAGAAAAGGATGGGAGGAAAGGAGGAGGGAAGAAAAGAGGGGAGAGACGAAGGGAAGGAAGGGGGAGAGGGGGAGAGGGTGAGGGGAAAAGGGTTCTTCGCGCTTCCTTGCATCTCTTTAGCTGGGAAACACCGGCGCTTCCGCATATGATGGGGCCGAAGGGGGAAATGGGGGGGAGGGGGAGGGGGAAGGACGACATAGGGTAAGAGACCGCATAGTGGAAGGGTGGGGGGGGGGGAGGAGGGACGGCATAGGGTGTAAGGGAGGGAGCAGGAGGGAGGGGGGGTATGGTGTCGCATAAGGCATAGGGGAAGGGGGGGGGGGGTCCCAGGGCCAGACTCGAAAGGGAAAACACTAAACTGTGGCTTTTATGCCGGTCGACCCGCGCGCACACGCCCGCGCCAAGGGTGAAGGGTGAGGGAGGAGATCTGTGGGAAGAGAGACGGGAAGGAAGGAGGGGGGGGGGGAGGGGAAGGAAGGAGGGGGGGAGAAGAGGGGGGGAAGGAAGGAAGGAGGGAGGAGGAAGGAGGGGGAAGGGAAGGAGGAGGAAGGAAGGAGGGGTGGAGAAGAGGGGGGAGGGAAGGAAGAAGGGAGAAGGGAAAGAGGGGGAAGGGAAGGAGTTGAGGGGAAGGAGAGGGAAGGAGGGAAGAAAGGAGAAGGGATGGAGGGAAGAAAGGAGGAGAGGTGAGGGGAAGAAAAAATGTGCAAAAAAAAAAAAAAAGAAAAAATGCACAGACAAGATTAAAGAAGATGGAAGAAAAAAAAAATATGAACAAAAGTATCGTGAAAGGCTGGTTGGGGGAGAGGGAAGGGGGGGAGGGGGGGAAGGGGGAGGGGGAGAGGGGGTGAGGGGGTAAGGCTTGATACATTTAGCGCCTATTTAACACAATGGTCGCATCTGTTCCGTCTTTCGCTTTTATTGGCAAGTAGATAATAAAACAATCATTACGTCTCTCATCCATTCATCGATAAATCCAAGAGAAAGGAAATGATGAATCAGCCTTTTTATCTTCTTTTTTTATTTCATTATTATTTTTTTTTTAACGCAATACCAGCTGATTGTAAATTCTTTCTCTATACTTCCCTCTATCTATCCATCTATCTATCTATCTTTCATTCATTTTTTTTTCTCTCTCTCTGTCTCTCTCCATTTTTCCTTCCTTCCTACCTCCCCCTGCCCCCTGCCCCCTCCCTCCCTCCCTCCCTCCCTCTCCCCTCCCCCGGCAAGTGACCCAAGCCAGGAGGTCACGCCAAGAGGCCCGGCCAATTAAAAGAGGCGGCGAAATTGGCAAGCATTACGGAATCGACTTGCACCCCCCCCCCCTCTCCCCCTTTCCCTCCCTCCCTCCCTCCCTCCCTCCCTCCCTCCCTCCCTCCCTCCCTCCCTCCCTCCCCTTCCCTTCCCCCCCTCCCCCCCACCAACCAATCACTGCCGGCAAAGGTTAACCCATCAGTTCCCTCCTCCGCCTGCCCTCTCGCCTCCTCTCCTCCTCGTCTTTTTCTTCTTCTTCTTCTCTCTTTTCTTCTCCTCCTTCTTCTTCTTCTCTCTTTTCTTTTCTTTTCCTTCTTCTTCTTCTTCTCTCCTTTCTTCTCCTTCGTCTTCTTCTTTTTCTTCTCTCCTTTCTTTCCCTTCTCCTTCTTCTTCTTCTTCTTCTTTTCCTTCTTCTTCTTCTTCTTCTTCTCCCATTTCTTTTCCTTCTTTTTCCCCATTCGATTCATTCCATTCTGTTCAATATCATATTTTCCTCCATCTCTCCTTCCTTACCTTCATCCCTTTTTATCACTCTTCTCTCTCTCTCGTTCCCCTTCCTCTCCATCCTTCCCTCCATCCCTCTCCCATCTCTCCCTCCTTCCCCCTCTCCTCTTTCCTTCCTTCCCTCCCCAATCCTCTCCTTCCTCCCTCACCTTCTCCTTCTATCCCTCTCTTTCTCTCCCCTTCCTCTCCTTCCTTCCCTCCATCCCTCCCTCCTTCTCTCTCTCTCTCCCCTTCCTCTCCTTCCTTCCCTCCACCCCTCTCTCCTTCTCTCTCTCTCTCTCCCCTTCCTCTCCTTCCTTCCCTCCATCCTCCCTCCTTCTTTCTCTCTCTCTCTCCCCTTCCTCTCCCCTCGCGCGATTGGACAGGCCATTCAAACACTCGCGCTCACTGATTGCCTCCCCTCTGACCGTCAAGAGTTAAATGTAATGACCTTTCGACTCCTTTTTCTCTTCCTCTCTCTCTCTCTCTCTCTCTCTCTCTCTCTCTCTCTCTCTCTCTCTCTCTCTCTCTCTCTCTCTCTCTCTCTCTCTCTCCCTCTCTCTCTCTCTCGCTGTCGCTGTGTCCCCCCCCTTTTTTATTTCTTTTTCTATTATTAATAATAATAATATTAATAATAATTGCAATGATATTAGTGATAATAATAATGAAAGTATTATTATTAGTAGTAGTAGTAATAACAACAACAATAATAATAATAATAATAATAATAATAACAATAATAATAAAAACAACATCAATAACGGAGGTCATGAACTCTCCCTCCGCAAGGCCCTCCTGCACCTCCGCCGTCGGGGTTCAAAAGAGGGGTTCACGCGACCCGCCGGTGTTTCAAAAGAGGAGTTCGCGACGCCCTCGAACCCCTCGCTGACGTTTTCTGTCACGCCGAATGAGGGGACACGACAATGAACCTTCGCCTCCCCTCGGCCGCTCGTGCCCTCGGAGCTGCGCCGGGAATACGCAATCACAGCGCGCTCGGGAGGCCGTCGGGAGGGGCACGAGGGCGCCTGAGGGCAGATTTTCCCGTCTTTTATATTTTTTTTATTTTATTATTTTTTTTCGGTAAAGGATTTATTTAAAGACTTTTCGGAGGGATTTTTAAAAGGATTTTTTGAGGGGATAAAAAAAAAAAAAATAAAAATATTGGTATTGGGGATGTTGATGGGAGGGAGGGAGGGATAAGGAGGGGGGATATATATACATATGTATAGAGGGAAATAGTAAACAGACAAACAGAAAAAGAAAAGGAAGAAGAAAGAAAGAAGACGAGAGAAACATACATACACCCGCCTCCCGAACACGAAAGGTGTAAAAGGAGAGAAAGAGAAAGAGAGAGAGAGAGCAAAGAAAAGAAAAGAAAAAAAAGTGAGTCCTTTTCCTCCTCCTCCTCCTCCTCCGTCTCCCGGTGCTCTATTGACGCCCCCATCCCCTTCACTGACGCCCAAATTAACTCACGCGGGCGTCCTGTCACACACGTCATTACAACTTTTCCCCCCCTACCCTACCCTTCACCTCCTCTCACCTCACCTCCCTTCCCTTCACCTTCCCTTGCCTCCCCACCCCTCCCTGCCCCCATCCTCTCCTCCCACCTCCCTCCCTCCCCTCCCCTCCCCTCCTCGCCCCCTCCAACCGCGAAGAAGTTGTCGCCAACTTGGTAATTCGAAAAGGAACTGATTGCACGGGGGGCGCCACATGAAAATTAGCTGTGTGACCTCTCTTGTCGGGAAGGGAAGGAGGGGGGGAGGGGGAGGAGGAGGAGGAGGAGGAGGAGGAGGAGGAGGAGGAGGAGGAGGAGGAGGAGGAGGAGGAGGAGGAGGAGGAGGAGGGGAAGGAGATGGGAGGAAAGGAGGGGTGAGGAGAGGAAAGGAGGGAGGTTGAGGAGGAGGGAGGGGGAAGGTGGAGGAAGAAAGAGGGTGAGGGGAAGGAGGAGGAAGGGAAGGAGGGGTGAAGAGGGGGGAGGGCGAGGAGCGAAAGGGGGCGGGGAAAATTGGCCGACGAAACGACTCGTTGGGAAACTTGCGGCGTTGAATATTGTCAGGGCGAAGTTTGTGTCGAGGAGGTGGGGGGGGGGGGGGAGAGGAGGAGGAGGAGAAGGAGGAGGAGAAGGAGGAGGAGGAGGAGGAGGAGGAGGAGGAGGAGGAGGAGGAGGAGGAGGAGGAGGAGGAGAAGAAGAAAGAGTAGTAGAGAAAAAGAAAGAGAAAGAAAGAGAGAGAAAAAGAAAGAAAGAGAAAGAGAAGACAACAAGAAATAAATAAAGAAAGAGAGAGAGAGAGAGGAAGTAACCGAGACAAACAGACAGAGCACCGGTAGACCCGGGCGAACGAGTACCTTAGAGGCGACATCGGAGTAGATATCAATGGGACTCTCGACCCTAACGCATCCTTCGATCTGATTATCGAGTTATATTGCCGATTTTTTTTTTTTATCTCTCTCTTAACCTCGTGTAGATAAAAGCTACGACGGAGGACACAACGCAAGAAAAAAATAAATAAATACAAACAAATGAACTATTAATAGGAGAAAAAAAAGCAATCCATCTCTCATCAACGTAATAGGAGAAAATGGGAAGAGAGAGAAAATGGGGGAAAAATGGAGATAATGGGAAAAAAATTAGAGGGGATAAGCAAAAAAGAAAGAAAAAAAAGGAAAGAGAAAAAAATAGAAAATGAGAGAGAAAACAGATAGAAATGAAAATGGGAACGAAGAAAGGGGAAAAATAGAAAAAAAATGAATAGTGGGTAAACAGTATGAAGCAATAATAGTAATAATTATAAATAAAGAACTAAATAAAGTCATATATGAAGAAACGAAAGAAAAGATGAAGGAAAGAAACAAGCGAGAGAAGGGACGAAAGCAAATAAAGAAAAGAAAGAAAAGAGAGAAAAAAAACGAAAAGAAATGAAAAAAATGAAAAGACGAAAGAAAAGAAAGAAATAAAAGAAAGAAAGAAAAAAAAAGAGCAGAAGAAAGAAAAGCGAGACGAAGGAAAAATCAAGGACAAAATCGAGGAAAAGGCAGGCAAAATCGCGGCTCCAGATCGGGCCGCCAGACCTGTTGTGCCTCGGCGGGTCGGCGGCGAAGTGACCCGCTGCTCGCACGCCGTCCCCTGACATTTCCCCTCCCGCGCGCGCCCGCCGCCCTCCACCCTTCACTCTTCACCCTTCTCTCTTCACTCTTTATTCTTCATTCTTTATTCTTCACTCTTTCTCCGTCCTTCACTCTTCACCCTTCTCTCTTCACTCTTCTCTCTTCACTCTTTTCTCTTCTCTCCTCACCCTTCTCTCTTCTCTCTTCACCCTTCACTCTTCCCCCTTCTCTCTTCACCCTTCTCTCTTCTCTCTATAATCATCACCCTTCACTTTTATTATCTACTGGTTCGGGTCTGTCTTGATAGATTATCTACCAGTTTCCACTATTCTCATTCTGTTCTAATCTACTTGTCTACTTTACTTTTTTATCTCCTCGCTCTCTCGCTCTCTCTCTCTCTCTCTCTCTCTCTCTCTCTCTCTCTCTCTCTCTCTCTTTCTCTCTCTCTCTCTCTCTCTCTCTCTCTCTCTCTCTCTCTCTCTCTCTCTCTCTCTCTCTTCTCTCTCTCTCTCTCTCTCTCTCTCTCTCTCTCTCTCTCTCTCTCTCTCTCTCTCTCTCTCTCTCTCTCTCTCTCTCTTCCTCCTTCACCCTTACGTTCTCGATCGCTGTCTGTCTACTTCATATCTACTCTTAGGGTGTCTATTTCACAGTAGATAGATATCGACCGCTGTCTATCTACTGCCATCTACTTTTCCGAATTTTACCCTCCTCCTCTACAGTTCTAATAATCTTGAGATGTCTACTTTCCAATAGACTAAATTCGACCTCTGTCGATCTCCAGCTATCTACTCTCCTTCTCACTTCCTCTCTAGTCTTTCAAATCTTGAATTATCTATTTCATAGTCGATCGACCTCGACCGCTATCTTTCTACTGATATTTACTTCTGTCAATCTACCCTCGCATTCTGTTAATTGTATTTTCTTATATTTTGTCCTGTCTATTTTCTTCAAAGAACACAAACACAGACACAAAAACATATACAGACATATACTCAGACACAAAGACACATACACAGACATAGGCTTATAATGACACATAGACACATATATAAAAAAAAAACAAAGATACATACACTTACACACAAAGACAAAGACAGACATATACAAAAACACACACACATACATACAAAGACACATACACTTACATACAAAGACACATAAACTTACATACGAAAGAAAATTACTGGATTGTATGTTTGGGAAATTAGACATGGAAAAAACGAATGTAAGGCGTTTAAAGGAAACAGATATGAGGAATCACAAATGACGAAGAGGGAGATGAAGGGGGGGGGGGAGGAAACGGGGGGAGAGGGGGGAAGAGGGAAAGGGGAAGACGGAGGAGGGGGGAGAGGGGGAGAAAACGAAGGAAGTAGGAGGAGGAGAGAGTGATAAAGGCTCTGGGAGGAAGTGAGGTAATTGGTACCTACTGACCAGGCGGGGAAGAAGGGAAGGAGAAGGAAAGAGGGAGGAGGGAGGAAGGAGGGAAGGAGTTATGATTAGAAAGAAACGGAAAGAGAGAGGGAGGGCGGGAGGGAGGGAGAGAGAGAGAGAGAGAGAGAGAGAGAGAGAGAGAGAGAGAGAGAGAGAGAGAGAGAGAGAGAGAGAGAGAGAGAGAGAGAGAGAGAGAGAGAGAGAGAGAGAGAGAGAGAGAGAGAGAGAGAGAGAGAGAGAGAGGGAGAGAGAGAGAGAGAGAGAGAGAGAGAGAGAGAGAGAGAGAGAGAGAGAGAGAGAGAGAGAGAGAGAGAGAGAGAGAGAGAGAAGAGAGAGAGAGAGAGAGAGAGAGAGAGAGAGAGAGAGAGAGAGAGAGAGAGAGAGAGAGAGAAAGAGAAAGATAAAGAGAAAGAGAAAGAGAGAGAGAGAGAGAGGGAGAGAGAGAGAGAGAGAGAGAGAGAACAACAGACAAACAAAGAGACAGGCAAACAGAGAAAGCGAGAAAACGACAGACAGATGTAGAGGAAACAGGAAGGAAAAGGGACATCGGCTCCAAGACAGTGCCAGGTTGCTCTCTCTCTCTCTCTCTCTCTCTCTCTCTCTCTCTCTCTCTCTCTCTCTCTCTCTCTCTCTCTCTCTCTCTCTCTCTCTCTCTCTCTCCCTTTCCCTCTCTCTTCCTGTCATTGTCTCTCCTCGCAGTTCGCTTCTCATTGGCAACGAGACACCGATCCATTTCCGATGGATTGGGCTATTGGGAGGCCCTTCCTTTATGAGGGAAAGGGGGAAGAGGGAAGGGAAGGGGAGAGAAGGGAGGGAGGGAGGGAGGGAGGGAGGGAGAGGGGGAGAAAGAAAGGGGGGAGGCAAGAGAAGGAGGGAGAGGGAGAGAAAGAAGTGATGGAGGGAGTAAGGTGGGAGAGAGGGAGAAAAGGGAGGGAGAAAGGAGAGGGATGGGGAGGGGGAGGAGATGGGAGAGGAAGGGAACAAAGGAGAGAAAGGGAAAGAGAAAGAAAAAAAGAATGAGAAAGAGAAAGAGACAGAGAAAGAGAGAGAGAGAAAGAGAGAGAGAAAGAAGGGAGGAAAGAAAGAGAAAGGAATCAAAAGAGAGAGAGAAAGAGAGAGGGAGAGGATTGATATCGGTTTCCAGTCAGAGGGGACATTAAAGCTGTAAGTACGTGCGTGTGCGTGCGTATACGTGTACGTATGCCTGTGGATACGTCAGTAAACAAAACAAAAAAAAAAGCAAAAAAACAAACAAACAAAAAACAAGAGAATCAATCATTCAAACAAGAACAAAACAAAGAAGCCAAACTAAAATGAAAATAACCCTTCCCTCGTTCCCTTTCCCCCTTCCCTCCCTCCCTTTCCCCCTTCCCTCCCTCCCTTTCCCCCTTCCCTCCGTCCCTCCGTCCCTCCCCCCCACCCCCCTTCCCCCCCAAGTAACGCCTTGTATCTCCTATGCCTTATCTGAGATTCAAATCGCTTTTGAGGCAATAACCCCGAATAAGATTAGTTCCTATAACCCGCTTTCTAACATGACCCCCCCCCTTTCCCCTGCCCTCCCCCTCCCCTTTGACCCCCCCCTTCCCCTCCCCCTCCCCCCTCCCCCCTTCCCCTCCCCCCCCCCTCCCCTTTGACCCCCCCCTTCCCCCGAACCCCGTATAAGGAATGGACGAAATCGCATGACAAACAACAATGATAAAACTAAATGCAAATGTAAAGTAGATAAATGGTTAGATAAAGAAAAACAAATAAATATGTGAATAATTAAGAAAATAAATTAGTAAATGAAACGAAGAATTTAATTGAGAAATAAAGACAAAAAATACGTTACCCTGGTTAACAAGATAAATTAATAAATATATTAATAAAGGAAATAAAAGCAAATAAAATAAAGAATCCAACTCTTTCTCAAAAGGAGATCTTTAGTTTGTGATCCTCTCTATATTACGATGCTCTTTTTTTCTATCTATCTTTCTTTCTTTCTGTCTTATTTCCTTTCTTGCTTTCTTCCTTTCTTGCTTGCTTTCTTCCTTATGTTTTTCCTTGTTTTTTTTTCTTTCTTGCTTTCTTTTCTTATTTATTTATCTTTTATTTTTCTTTATTTGTCTTTTTTTTTTCTTTATATAAATACGATTTTTATCGTCGGGATGGTCGGTGTCGGAATGTCGGGGGGGGGGGGGGGGGTGATACCCGAATTAGCCTATCGGTGGTCGGGGAGGAGCTAAATCCCCTTCCCACGGGGAGGATCTGTTTGGGGCAGAGTGGGGAAAGGGGGGTTGGAAGAGGGGTATGGGGAGGGAGGGAGGGGAAGGGAGGGATGAAGAAGGCTTGTGGAGGGGTAAGGGAAGGGTGTGGGGAGAAGGGGAGGGGTGTGGGGAGAGAGGGAGAGATGGAGGGGTGGGGAAGGGTTGAGGAGAGAGGAAGGAATGGGAAGGAGGGGGGGGGGGGTAGGGAGAGAAAGGGAGGGAGAGGAGGAGGAAGAAAGGAGGGAGAGGGAACACGAAGCAAGAAAATCGTTGTACTAAATACCGAATCAAATACATGAATAAAAATGAATAAACATAAACCATACAGCAAATGCAATTATGGTTTCGACATTACATAAAAAAAAAAAAAAGTTTTAGATATAGCTGGTGAGGACAAGTCTCTCTCTTTCTCTCTTTCCCTACTCTTTCTCTCCCATTCGCCCTCCTCCTCTCCCTCCCCCACTCTCCAACCCTCACCCCTCCTATCTACCCTCTTTCCATCATCCCTTCCATCCACTTACCTCTCCCTCTCTCACCCCACTCTCCCTCTCTCGTTTCTCTCTCGCCCTTTCTCCCTGATCTCTCTTCCTCCCTCCATGTCTCTCTCTCTCTCTTTCTCTCGCCCTTACTCCCTGGCAGGCGAGTGCATCTCTTTCTCTCCCTCGCTATATGTGTGTGGCTTTGGGAGAGATGCTATCGTGTTAGGTCACCTTAAGACCACAGGACCGCTAGTTCTTCTATCGTGGGGGGGGGGGGGGGAGAGAGAGAAAGGTAGACAGAGAGAGAGAGAAAGAAAGAGAGAGAGAGAGAGAGAGAGAGAGAGAGAGAGAGAGAGAGAGAGAGAGAGAGAGAGAGAGAGAGAGAGAGAGAGAGAGAAAGAGAGAGAGAGAGAGAGAGTGAGAGAGAGAGAGAGAGTGAGAGAGAGTGAGAGAGAGTGAGAGAGAGTGAGAAAGAGATAGAGAAAGAGAGAGAAAAAGAGAGAAGAGAAAGAGGGCCACAGAGAAAGAGAAAGAAACCGAGCGCAGAAACCGAAACGGAACAGAACGAGCGAGAAATCCCAAGAAGACCAGAGGGGTTTTACCCGATCAGCTGATCTCGTCTCGCGATCAGCTGATTTTGTCTCGCGATCAGCTGATCAGTGGAAGAGCCTTTGAAGTTACTCAACGATATCCTACGATTGGCGAAGGAGACGTGGGCGTCGCGAGCTCATCCCTGGCTTACGTGGGCGGGCACCTGCGGGGAACGTGCCGCGAGAAGATAAGGATGAGATAACTATCTGTGTGTATGTATGTAAACACTGGCACACACAGCCGCGTGGACTGAGAGAGAGAGAGAGAGAGAGAGGGAGAGAGAGAGGGAGAGAGAGAGGGAGAGAGAGAGAGAGAGAGAGAGAGAGAGAGAGAGAGAGAGAGAGAGAGAGAGAGAGAGAGAGAGAGAGAGAGAGAGAGAGAGTGAGAGAGTGCTCTCGAAAGAGAAAATATATATAATAAACATAAACAGAACTCAATTCTTCAATTTTTTTTCTCCAGCCTCTTCCTCATTTCTTTCCTCTCACTCGCTTCCCTCTGCTTCATTATCCCCTGTTCCTCCCCACCGGCCTCTCTCCCCTCCCCACCCCTCCTCTCCTCCCCATCTGGCGCTCCTCCGCGTCTGTCGGCTGCGGCGGCTGTGGCGTCGGGCAGCCCCAGCCACCGATTAGCTTTCGGGTA
>NC_061861.1:19679791-19682291 GCF_019202785.1 Penaeus chinensis | reverse complement strand
GAGGTCACAGACACAGACAGACAGGCAGACAGACACAGACACACACACACACACTTATGTTCCAACCACTCATGACTCCCACTTTTTTTGTTTTTATTATTTTGTCTTCTCCTTTTCTTCAAATATCCCTCCGCTTTTCTGTATATCTCCAACAAAAAAACAACAACAGCAACAAAAACAACAACAACCCACCTTCTCCTTCATCCTCTCTCCCCCCACCCCCCAACAACCCCCACCACCACCAGCTTTCTCCACCACCACCTTCCTCCACCATCACCCCCCACAGCCTCCTCCACCAACAGCCCCAACCCCCTAGCGCCCTTCCCACAGCCTCCTTCACCACCAGCCCCCCCCCCCCCGCCCCGCAGCCTCTGGAGCGCCACCAGCCGTCCCATCAAGCGGCCACGTGACCAGCTGATGGACCTCTCGCCACATCTCACACTCGCTATGGAGTCCTATTAGAAGCAGCCGCCATTCATATCAAATAGTATTAACCACTTGGCCGGGCTGCAAGTGGAGGAGGAGGAGGGGGAGGAGGGGGAGAAGGAGGAGGGGGAGGAGGGGGAGGAGGGGGGAGGAGGGGGAGGAGGGAGAAGAGGAGAAGGGGGAAGAAGAGGAGAAGGGGGAGGAGGAGGAGGGGGAGGAGAAGGGGCAGGGGGAAGAGGAGGGGGAGGGGGAAGAGGGGAAGAGGTAGAGGGAGGAGGAGGAGGCAGGAGGAAGAGGGGAAAAAAGGAAGGGAAAGAAGGAAGGGAAGAGGGAAAGTAAGAAGGAATGGGAGAGGGAGAGAGGGGGGAGGAGAGGAGAAGGAGGGGAAAGAAGGCCTGGAGAGAGAGAGAGAGGGAGGGGGAAGGGGGAGGGGGGGAGTGAATGTTGCCTCCCCGCCATCAGCCATATTTCCAGACGCCACGCCAGAAACGTCTGGTCCAGGAGGGCGAAGGAAAGAAAAAAAAAAAAAGAGAGAGAGAGAGAGAAAGACGAAGAAGAAGAAGAAGGATCGCCCTTCCTGTATAAAAAAAAAAGGAAAAAAAGATAAGAAAAAAAAAAGTTCCCCCCCCCAAATTAAACGCCAACGTGATTCACAAACAAAAAAAAAGGATAATAATCCACACTTTTTTCTTTTTTTTTGGGGTGGTTTCGTAATTAATAGATCAGTCATACTTAGTCTCAAAATGCATTAGACTTAATTAGTGCGCGGGATCTCAAGAGGTCATGTGGCGACGAACAGCAGAAGATCGGCAAGCGCGGGTGCCACCGACGCGCCAGGCGAATCTCGACCTTACCGCGGGCGATCCGAAGGGCCAAATTACCCCCGCAGGCCCCGCGAGTGTCATCAATCATGGGGAAAATAAGTAATTAAAAAGGAGCTAATCCAATATGGCGGAGACTGGCGGGAAGCGTCCGGGGAAGGGAGTCTTTTCCGCGCTGGATCATCTGGTCGTCAAAAAGCGCGGTAACGACCCAATTCGACCGCCAAACGACTCCGTTCTTTTCTTCCCTCTCTCCTTTTTCTCTTTTCTCTCTTTTTTTTTTTTTTTTTTGTCTTGCTGTCCCATTTTCCCTTTTTCTTTTTTTGTCCTTTTCTTGTCTTTCATTTCTTTTCCTCTGTCTTCTCTTTCTTTTTCTTTTTCTTTTTTCCCTTTTCTTTTTACGCATTTTATCCAATCTTATTCCTTTTTTTCTTTCTTTTCTTGTCTGTTATCCTGATTCCTCTTTTTCTTTTTGTGTCTTTCATTCTTCCTTATTCTTTTCTTTCTCTTTCCCCGTGTGGTAAGTGAGTGGTGACAGGCACGTGATATCAAGTGAGTGGTGACAGGCACGAAATGACAAGTGAGTGGTGACAGGCACGTGATATCAAGTGAGTGGTGACAGGCACGAAATGACAAGTGAGTGGTGACAGGCACGTGATATCAAGTGAGTGGTGACAGGCACGAAATGACAAGTGAGTGGTGACAGGCACGTGATATCAAGTGAGTGGTGACAGGCACGAAATGACAAGTAAATGGTGACAGGCACGTGTATCAAGTGAGTGGTGACAGGCACGAAATGACAAGTAAGTGGTGACAGGCACGTGATATCAAGTGAGTGGTGACAGGCACGAAATGACAAGTGAGTGGTGACAGGCGCGTCGTAAAGGAACGGTGGTGACAAGCGGATCATATATATATATAAAAAAAAAAAAAAAAATTACAGATGATATTAATGCAACGAACGAAATACTTAAAGAATCCCCCCCCCCCCCCCCCACCGCGCACCATTAGCTAAAGTTCGATTTTTCTCCACCTTTTTTTTACCCTTGAGAGAAAGTAAACCACGTAATCTGCTGCAGAAGGAGGCCGTGATAATAACTCGAGAGCGAAAAGGGGGATGGAGGGGCGAGGGAGTAAAAAAGGGGGGGGGGGGGAGGGAGTAAAGGAGGGAGGGAGGGGGGGAAAGGGAGTGTAAGGAGGGTGGAGGGGGAGGGTGTAAAAAGGGGGAAAGGGAGGGAGGGGGAGGGAGGAAA
>NC_061861.1:19649324-19669324 GCF_019202785.1 Penaeus chinensis | reverse complement strand
AGCGGCCGGGCGATCCCTCCCAGGCTGCTAGACTTTACAAACAAAACAACATTCAGTACACGTGTGGGGTGCGGAGCCGCCGTGGGCCTCGGCTGAGGTGGCCGTGCGGGCCGCCCCTGGCCTGTGCAGGTGCCGCCGCAGGCTCGCTGCCCTCGTGTGGCTCCGTCGAACGACTCGGGAGGGCGTCGGCGAGTGGCGGCGGCGGCGGTGTCAGCCGGACTTCGGACCTGAAGGGATTTTCCGTCATGCTGAGGCTCTCGTCGAGCGGCCTTCCGGGCGGCCGTGGGTCCGAGCTCCTCTACTAGCCGCAGGAACTCCGGCCGCTAGTAGATCTCCGCCCGCTGAGACCCGAGCGGCAGAGGTGCGCCTCCACCAGCACCAGCTCGCAGGTCTCTACTAGTGGCTAGCCGTGAGGCCACGAGCGGCGGTCCCTCCCTGGCTAGCAGGATCCAAACCACTAGTCAGCGGACCGCTACTCGTTCCTTGGATTTCGTTCCCGACGCCTGCTAGTAGAGAAAGTGGCTTGCAGAAATACCTCACAGCTTGCAAGATCTCCGTGACAGGAGACCTCTTGAGGGCTGGACTGCAAGGAGGCCAGGAGAGGCGGTCACTGGGCCAGAATGGAGTGAACGTCGGCGATGCTTCCGAGTGGTAACCTGCGCCTACAGATGGAACATACATTTCACTCCTTTTTTCTTGTTATAAACCTAATCAACTCATACAATTTCCATATTGCTTCATGACATATCACAAAAACCCGATCTGAAACATCTCAACATCTCTGGCAAGTGAACACGATGATTGATCACGGCATACCAAAAGAGAAAAAAAAAAAAAAATATAGAAAAAAAAATCTGATCTGGATAGGGGGAAGGGGCTATGACAACTGTCAGTACGAAAAAAAATATCTGAGATTACCCTCAGCTTTGCGCACACGACACAAAATCTAAGTTTAATCTGAGTAACCGGGACATGGGCTCGGATCTCTGTCCAGCCGATGGGGCGCCTCCCTTCGCGCCAAACCCCCGTGGACGAGGCCTTTTGGTAACGAATGAAGTGCCAAAATTCGCTTCACATTTCTTCATCTTCTCCAAAAGTTTTTCATTTCTTTTCGTCCTTCTCACAAAATGATATAACTTTTTTAAATATAAAAAAGAAGAAAGTTGTATCTGTATTTTCTTTCTTTCTCCTCTAAGAGCGTAGGGGGACAAAGGGGGAGGGGAAAGGGGAAAGGGGAAAGGGGGCAGAGTAAAGGGGACGCTGGGAGCACTTTTCTCAAACGCTCAGGTTTCCTGTACAAGTGAGGTGGCGGTCAACCCAGCCAGCGCGACCCGAGTATAAAACCTTATCTCTTACTATGTACAAAATATACATGGATTCAACCAAAGACGTCGCTTGCGTTGGGGTCAAGTCCTGGGTCTCTGGTTATCACATATACAAGAACAGGTAACGCGTACATGGTAGTTTATGCACAGTTTTCCTCAACGGATTCGCTGAACCCACGAGGGTCGGTTGTCCTCTGCTGCTGACCACTCACGGACCTTTTCACTTTTCCTTTTCTTTTGATCATTTCCGTTACAACACCTGTTTTGCTGTGTTTCTAAATACATGCTTGCATCTCGATTTTCTTTTCTTTGTCTCACTTCTTCCTTGGTTGTCTTTTAGGCAACGGAGGGCCTCCGTCTTCGTCTCCGCGGACTCCGCCGGGCGTCTTTCCTCGCGGCGGGGCGCTCACGACCCGCCAAGGGCCGCGGGCGGGGGGGCGCTCCCGGCCGTCGAGGCTTCCTTCCGCCGCAGCGAAGGGCCGCAGCGTGTCCGCTCCCCCGCGCCTCCGGCCGCTCCTCCCCTCGCTCACAGGATCCTCAGGCCTCTCGGGGGCTCGAGCGGCGAGGCGCTGGCGTCCCTCCGTCTGTCGCCGCCGCTCCACGGGCCGCCGCCGGCGCCGCTCTCGCCGTCCTTGGCCGCACCGCCGCCGCCGTCGCGCGGGGCGGCCAGCGGCGACAGCCAGCCTCCTAGCCTGGCGAGGGGGCTTCCGAGGCCCTCTGCGGTCGTTGTGTGGGCGGGCAGGCGCGCGAAGGGGCGCGAGGGCGGGCGGGGGGGCGGGGGGGGCGCGGTGGAGCTTGGGCGGGAGCGCGGGCGGCGGCGGCGGCGAGGCGTCCGCGGTTCATCACCGGAAGGCCGTGGCGAGGGTGGGCAGCTGGAAGGAGGAGACGGGCGTGTGGGCGTGCGCCGAGGTCTGGCCGTGGGCGACGGACGTGAGGGCGTGGGCGGCGGAGGTGAGGGCGTGAGAAGCAGCCGACGTGGGCACGGTCCCCGGAGGAAGGGTGGGATTCGTGCCCAGAGCTGCCTGTCACATGCTGCCCATGTACGGCCAGTTGAAGGTCGATCCGGAGAGCAGCATGTCCCTGCGGGCGGAAGGGCGGTCAGAGGGGGCGACAAAGGCACCAAAGGGAATAACACTAATACTGATAAGGAGAATGGCAGCGATAATCTTTTATGTTAACAATAATAAGAGCAGTATTCACAATAATAATTACAATAACAATAATAATTGTAATAGTGATAATGACGATTACATTAAAAAATAATAATAATAATAAATAAAATAATCTAAATAAAGCTCAAATATACACACAGATTTCTTTTTTAATTACACGAAACCAAACGAAAGAAAGTCCGAGAGTCCTCACCTGATAAGCGTCTCGATGGGCGTCTTGCCGACCAGCCTCACGAAGAACAGCTGCTCGATCACCGACGAAGAGACGGTGCGCAGGGAAGGAAGCCGCAGGAGGAGCTTGCCGAAGCGGGTGGGCTGGTTCGGGTACTGTGTCCTGCAGTATTCCTCGAGGGCGCACTGGGACTTCTCCTGCAGGCCTTCGATGTGGGCCAGGTCGCTCAGGCCGCATGCGTCTGTGGGAGGAACGGGGGGGTAAGTTAGAGGGACGGCTCTCGAGTCGATTGGAATTAGTGTCTACAGCTTTCTGTATATATGCTGGCTGAAAGTAATGCCTATATCGAAAACAATGTCGGTTCAAATTAATACTTATTTCTATATATACACATCTATCTATATCTACACACACACACACACACACACACACACACACACACACACACACACACACACACACACACACACACACACACACACATATGGTATGTATACTGGACTTTAAGATTTCCAAACACACATCTGCCCTAGTTTGCTTGGAAAAGCGACTGACACAAGCACTGAAAACGAAGACAACAAGAAGCAAAAGAGAAAGAAAAACTCGTTTGTACAGAGGAGATGGAGAAGGGAGGAGGGGAGAGAGGGAAAGGGAGAGGGAAAAGAAGGGGAAATGAAAAGAGAAAGAGGAAAGGAAATACGTTAGAGGAAGAATGAGAGTAAGAAGAGAAGACAGTAAATTAGCAACGAGTCTTCCCCACCCTACCCCCTACCCCTTACCCCCCCCCCCAAAAAAAAAAGGCCAAGAAACGCTCTCCTTAAAAAGGCTTCTGCGATTACGTTCTCAAATAGGGGTTTCCTGCGCGGAGACTTTTTCGTCGTCGCGTCGTCGGAAACCCTCACAGAGACGCGACAAGTTGTGGTCATCCCCCTCCTCCTCCCCCTTCCCCTCCCCTCCTACTCCTCCTCCTGCTCCTCAAGTCATCAAGGGGACGAGGCTGGGACCGGAAATTCCCTTCTCATCCTTCCCCCCTCTCTCCTTCTCTCTCCCTGCTCCTTCTCTACCCCTCCTCCTCTTCTGCCCTTCCCCTTCCTTTCCCTCTCCCCCCATTCCCTCCTTTCCTTCTCCTCTCTCTCCCCTTCCCTCCCTCCCTCAATCCTCTCCCCTCTTCCCTCCTCCCCATCCCTCCCTCTCCCCTCCTCGCCCGTCCTACCCCACTTCCCTCCATGCCCTCCCTCCTCTCCCCTCCCTTCCCTCCTTCCTTCCTCCCGTCTGACCGACAATGATCGCCGCGCCGACTTCTGCCGTCGCTCCTATTAACTGTTTGTCCTCCCCCCTCCCCCTCCTCCTCCCCCTTCGCCTCCTCCTCCCCCTTCGCCTCCTCCTCCCCCTTCCCCCCCTCCTCCTCCTCCTCCTCCTCCTCCTCCTCCTCCTCCTCCTCCTCCTCCTCCTCCTCCTCCTCCTCCTCCCTCTCCTCCCCCTCCTCCTCCTCCGGATATTAATCAAAAGGAGGAAGGGGGGGGAGAGGGGTGTAAGACGAGGAGGTGTAAGAAGAAGAGGAAAAGGAAGAGGAGAAGGAGGAGGAGGAAGGAGATAAGAAGATAGTTTGTAAGAAGTAAAAGAAGAAGAGGAGGAGGAAGGGACAGAGGAGGAGGAAGAATAAGAATAAGAGGAGGGGAATTAGAAGAAGAGGAAGGAGAGAAAATAAAGCAGAAGAGAAGAAGATATAACAACGAGACCGCTTTTGGATACGAACGAGGGAAATGAAAGAAAAGGTGTAAAAAAAAAATAATGATAATTACAATAAAATAAAAATAAATAAGAAAGAGCATCTAAAGGAGAAAGAGAGAGAGAAAAAAAATAGAAAAGAGGACCGAAAGAATAATGAAAGTCGGATGAAATATATTAGGAACATGATTACATTAAGGTACGGGGGAGGAAACAAGGGGGAGAGGCAATAATCAAGGGGCGAGGAAGAGGGAGAAACAAGAGACGGTGGAGAAAAAGGCAAAGGATGGAGGAGCAAGGAGGATGCAACAAGAAAGAATAGAGGGAGAAGGGACGAAGGAAGAAGCAATAAACACGAGGCAAGGAAAACAACAACATCAGAAACAAAACAAAACGTAAAAACAAAAAAATCAAGGAACTAAAAAAATCGTAACAAGCAACGCACACGAAAACAAACAAACCAACAAAACAATCAAAGAACAAGAGAATCAAAACAAGAGACGATGAGACAAGAGACAAGAGGACGCGAGATCCCCCCCCCCCCCCCCCCAGCACTCTCTCTCTCTCCTGACGACCTCTGGCGGCAGTTGGCGAGGGAGCCGAGGAGGAGGGACCCGCGCGAAGGCCTCACTAGGGCGGCGCCGGGGGAGGGGAAGGGGAGGGGAAGGGGGAGGGAAGGGGAAGGGGAGGGGAAGGGGAAGGGGAGGGGAGGAAAGGAAAGGGGAGGGGGAGGGGAGGGGAAGGGGAAGGGGGAGGGGGTAGGGAAAGGGGGGAGGGGAAAGAGAGAGAGAGAGAAAGAGAAAAAGAGAGAAAAGGAAGAGAAAGAGAAAGAGAAGAGAAAGAGAAAAAAAGAAGAGAAAGAGAAGAAGAAAGAGAGACAGAGACAGAGACAGAAAAAGAGACCAGACAGAGAGAGAGAAAAAGAAAGAAACGGAAAGAGAGAGAGAGAGAGAGACGGAGAGAGAGATTAGCATTGTTACCGCCTGAATCGGGACATGGTCAGTTATTTTCGCGAGGACAAAGAAAGCAGAAGGTTAAAAACACAAGAGAAATTTTTCGTGCCGTGAAGCCACAATGGCCGAGTGTGGGGGGGGGGGACGGGACACAAGGGTCATTTCGCGTGTTCTTTGCTGTTCTATTTTTAAGAACAAAAATCTCTCTCTATTTAGCTATCTGTCTATATCTATCTATAGATATGTCTATCTATCTATAAGTTTATCTATCTATCTATCTATATATCTATCTACCTATCTATATGTCTATCTTTCTATCTATCTATCTATCTATCTATCTATCTATCTATCTATCTATCTATCTCTATATAAAGGAAGAGACACGTACCAAAAGAGATTTAAATATGCCCTTTTTCTTTTCTCGGAAAATGTAATTCACTTACACACAGAAAGACTCATACCTTCTTATAAAAAAAAAACGGTCGTGACTTTAAAAAAAAAGGAAAAAAAAATGAAAGAAAAAAGAAAAGAAGAAAGGAAAGACACTCGCATCTTCCCACAAAAACAAATTCTCACCTTATCAACAAAAATATACTTACGCTCGCAAAAAACAAATATATATATATATATATATATATATATATATATATATATATAGGTTTATACCTCCTTGAAAAAAACATCAAATGAATAAACAAAAGAATAAACAGAACAAAATAAAAGATACCGTCGTACCTTATATAAAAAAAAACAAAAAAAACATACGCCCGTACCTCCGTACCTTCCCGCCAAAAAGAAAAAGAGAGAGAAAAAAATCATTCATCTTAATTGCCGTGCGCAGAATATTTCGTAAAGATTAACCTCGGCAAGAAAGCTCGCCCCTGCAGCTCCTCCGACTCGTCCTCTGCAACATGTATGAGAAGAACCAGCAAGATGCAACAGCAGTTCATTCACCAGTCGGCTTTCAAAGCAATACGAACGTCGCGTTTTCTTTAAAAAGATGTGTACATATATATTTTTTTTTTCTGGAGCCATTCTTCCTTTCTTTCTCCTATTTTTTTTTTTTTTTAGGCAATTCAATTATTTTCTTTATCTATTTTTATCTTTAAGTTTTTCTCTTCTTTAGGTTTATCTATCAATTTGTTTTTTCAAATCGATCCATTCAAATTTAGCGCAAATATTTCCCATTTTCTTTCATTCTTACTTTTTTTTTCTTATTTTTTTAATCTATCTACCTTTTTTTTTTCAAATTGAACCATTCGACTTTGTTGCAAATATTTCCCATTTACTTCCCTTCCCTTTTTTTTTTTTTTTTAATGAACAAAAAGCGCGGGAAATCGTTGTTCCCTAAAATGGCTCCTCTTCGTCAGCGCGAGGAGAGGGCGAAGGGGAGAGGGGAGGGCAGGGGAGGGGAGGGGAGGGGAAAGGGCGAGGCGAAGGAGATAAGGAGATATGGCGATGGATGTTTCTGTCAAGATAAAAAAAGACAAGACAAAAAAAGAGGAATATGAATATTTGCAAGAAGAAGATGGAGTGGCGGCGCCTGTTGGCAGAGACCGTTGCTTGGGCCTTTGTGTCGACTGCTTGCGCGCTCTCTCTCTTTTTTTCTCTTTTCTTTTCCTTTTTCTCTCTTTTCTCTCCCTCTCTTCTTATTGTATGGCTTTGGCTCTTCCGTTAAGATATTTTTTACCGCTTATTCTCTGGCTCGCGATCTTTTCTCTCCATTTTTTCTATATTTGGGGGTTCTCTGAAGACAGAAAGGAAGAGAGAGAGAGAGAGAGAGAGAGAGAGAGAGAGAGAGAGAGAGAGAGAGAGAGAGAGAGAGAGAGAGAGAGAGAGAGAGAGAGAGAGAGAGAGAGAGAGAGAAAGATAAAAATGAGAGAGAGAGAGAGCGAGAGAGAGAAATTAATCTTAATTCCCACAATTAAGAATGATGACGGTGATTGCGCCGATGGTGACACTGACGACCGAAGACGTAGTTAATGATGATGAGGCTCATGATCATAACAATAACAATGATGATAACAGTAACAACAAATCTCAATTTACAACCCGGAAAAAAACAAATCACGGCACCGTAACCCCCAAAATATCCCCCCCCCACATTAAAGACACACCCCCTCCCTCCTTCCTTACCCTCCTTTCTTTCCCTCCCTCCTTCCCCTCCGCCTCTCCCTCCCCTCCTCTCCCCTCGGTCTCTCCCTCTTCTCCTCTTCCTCCTCCCCTCCCTTCCCCTTCTCCCCCCCCCCTCCCGTTATCTCCTATCCGACTCTCCTGTCCTCCCCCCTTTCCCCTCTTCCTCTCCCCCCCTCCCCTCTCGTAAATGGCGACTCCTGATCTCATTTGAATTCCGCGCCAATTTATATCACGCGCGCGGAAACCCGACCAACGCAACGCCAAGCCTCCGGAAACCTTAAAAAAAAATCATAAAAAAAATAAAAAAAAATCACGGGATATCTTGGTGACACCGATCTCATCAGGGGAAGGAGAGGGGGGGGGGGGGGGGGAGGGGGGAGGGAAGGAAGGAAGGAGGGAGATGGGAGGGAAGGGAAGGGTTGGCAGGAGGGAGAAGGGAGGAGGGAGAAGGGAGGAAGGTAGGGAGGGGAAGGGAGGAAGGTAGGAGGGGGAAGGTTAGGGGGAGGGGGGAGAAGTTTTAGGGAAGAGAAGGTGGAGAGAAAGGAAGAGAAAGAAGAAGAATAAGAATAAGAAGAGGAGTCGCGATGAGCAAAAGAGGAAAGAGAAGGAGAAGGGGAAAGAAAGAAAGGGAAGAAAGGGAAAGGAAAAGAAGAATGAACGCAGAAAATAAAACATTATTAAGAAAATCAAACCTAAACAGACTTGTAATCATCAAAACATTACTACAATATTGATAAAAAAAATCAAACCTTAAAACTCCAAGATCCCTTCTACCGCCCTCTCTCTCTTCCCCCCCGGCCCCTCCTCCCCCCCTCCCCCCCATAGATCCAGCCCCTCACTGCCCGTTATAATATGGAGGGAAGCCTCCTACACTCCTCTTAAGACAAACGAGCTCATATCTAAATTGTAGCGCGTAATTTTACTCCTCATGAATATTCAGAGCAAACCACACGGGCTGGCAAGCGGAGGGAAGAGGAGGGGAGAGAGAGGGAGGGAGGGAGGGAGGGAGGAGGGAGGGAGGGAGGGAGGGAGGGAGGGGAAGGGAAGGGAAGGGAAGGGGAAGGGGAGTGAGAGGGAAGGAGGGAAGGGAGGGAGGGAGGGAAGGAGGGAAGGGAAGGGGAGAGAGAGGGAGGGAAGGGAAGGGGAAGGGGAGTGAGAGGGAAGGAGGGAAGGGAAGGGGAAGGGGAGAGAGCGAAGGAGGAAGGGAGGGAGGATAGCCCCACCTTACCCCCTCCTTCCTTCCTTTCTTCCTTCAGCCTTTTTTTCGAACTGATGTATGATCCTCGGGATTTTTTCTCCCTCTTCTTTCTCTCCTCCTTTTTTCTTTGAGGGATAGTCTTTTTCCTCCCCCTCCTTCTCCTCACTTCCGTGGATAAATAGCCTCTTCCTCCCCCCCCTCCCCTCCCCTCCTCCTCCTCCTCCTCCTCCTCTCCTCTCTCTCTCTCTCTCTCTCTCCTCAAATTAAAACGCTGATACATCTTCTGGAGAGATTCCTTTGGCTACATACAAATATTTTTTTTTCTCCTTTTTTCCCCCCCTCTTTCTTTTAACACACATACAAAACAAAAGAACTATATTTCCTCTTTCTCTCTCTCTTTTTTTTTCTTCTTCTCTCTCTCCTCCCCTTCTTTCCAAACAGTTGGCTTTCGTAACTTTTTTTTTTTTTAAAGACTTTTGGATGAGTTTCCCCTCGTGTGTGGCCATTATACTGTCATTACGTTTTCTTTAATGTTAGGGGTTGGAGTCATTAGGCTTTCGTGATTAAACGACCACAGAAACTACGCTGCCTGTTGTAATTACGGACAAAGTGATATTCGGACTTGCTCTCTCCCTCTCTCTCTCTCTCTCATTCCATTCTCTATCTCTCTTTCTATGTCTCTGTCTCTATCTATTTCTCTCTCTCTCTCTCTCTTTCTCTGTCTCTGTCTCTGTCTCTCTCTCCCTTATTCTATTTCTCTATCTCTTCTTCTCTGTCTCTGTCTCTATCTATTTCTCTCTCTCTTTCTCTCTTATTCTATTTATCTCTCTCTCTCTCCTCTCTCTCTCTCTCTCTCTCTATCTCTCTCTCTCTCTCTCTCTCTCTCTCTCTCTCTCTCTCTCTCTCTCTCTCTCTCTCTCTCTCTCTCTCTCTCTCTCTCTCTCTCTCTCTCTCTCTCTCTCTCTCTCTCTCTCTCTCTCTCTCTCTCTCTATTATTCTATTTCTCTTTCTTTCTTCCTCTTCCTCTGTCTCTCTTTTCTTCTTTCTCGTACTCTCTCTCGTAGTTGCCAATATCATAAATGTAAAATGAGAAAAAAAGAAGAAGAAAATGAAAACGAGAATAAGAATAATAAGAAGAGGAAGAATAAGAAGAAGAGGAAGATGAAAAAAAGGAGGAAGCGGAAGAAGAAGAGGAAGAAACAATAGGACAAAGAGAGAAAGAGAAAAAGCAAGAGGTGAAGAGAATCGGGGACGAGCAATTATAATCAGGAGATTCCACAAAAAGTTATCTTCTTTTAATTTTCTTCTTAATATCTTTAACGAAGAGCCGTATCTCCCTGTAGAAGACTAGTTAAATGACGAAGCTGAAAGGGTTTGTTTTCTTCCAAAGAAAATCCGAAGAGGAAAAGGGAGCAGGTGTGGGAAAGAAAGGAAAATAAAAAAAAGGAGAAATATAAATAACAAAAGCAGACGAACAAACAAAAAAGTAAATAAACCAATGAACAAATACAAACGACAAAACCAACCAAACAAGAAATTAAAAAAAACACCAATTTTATCAACAACAACAACAACAATTCTTCTATCCGTTCTATCCACTCTGAGGTCAAATATTTTTTGTTTTGTTTTCGAGTGTTAGGCCTAGCGTTGCCAGCCTAATGAGTCCGATTTGGAGATATATAAGACAGATCGAGTCGGGTTCCCAACTCCTCGCTCTGGCGGCGGTCGGCGGAACGAGTCGGCGGGACTAATTGGGTGGGAATTAGACAGTAATTAGTCCCCGTGGCAGCCTTTTTTTTCCCCTCCATTTGTGATGAGTGATTAAGTATCTCCTTTCTTGTTATTGTTTTCGTTTGTTTTTGTCTTTTTTTTCGGTGATGGCGGTTGGGAATCGAAGTGAGACCGACATTTCAAAAAGGTCAAAATTCATGATTGTAAGTTTGTTGATTTGCAATTACTGTAAGAGTCTTTATTTCAATATTCATTTTTCATTGATTTCGTTCACACACACACACACACACACACACACACACACATACACACACACACACACGCACACACACACACACACACACACACACACATATATATATATATATGTTTTTTTTTCCAATTCTATTTTTTTAATTCTCTGTTTTCATAACCTTAGTCATTTTGTTACCATCGACCTTATTTCTGTCGCATAAATTACCATCTTTATTCCCGAAGACAAATATAATATTACCTGCCCCAATTAGCGAAGGATGACGACACACTCCGCCCATACCTGCTCGTGATTCACGCCCACGCCCGCGAGACAGGGGCGGGAGACAGAAAAAAAGGGTTGAGAGAGGAGGAGCAGGAGGAGAAGGAGGAGGAGGAGGAGGAGGAGGAGGAGGAGGAGGAGAAGGAGGTGGAGGAGGAGGAGGAGGAGGAGGAGGAGGGAGGAGGAGGAGGAGGAGGAGGGAGGAGGAGGAGGAGGAGGAGTTGAGGAAAGATGGGGTTAACAAACGAGATAGAGGAAGGAAATAGGGAGGGAGGGAAGGAAGACGGGAGAGAAGAGAGGAGGAAGGGAGAGAGAAAGAGAATAAGAATCGGATAAGGACTAAGAAACAGAAATACAAAGAACGAACAACAACGAAGAGAGAGAGAGAAAAAAAAATCTAAACGAAGGCGAAGCCCGAGCCAATTATTTCCCCGACAAGGCCTCCCGTGTCCGAAAGCGTGCGTTAACCCTTGCACCAATTCAACGCCCTTTTCCGGCCTATCTTCGTTCCGATCTGTGGGCGAAGAGCGTGGCTATGACCTGGAATTCGGCGAAGTCATAGCCAAAGAGGGGAGAGAGAGAGGGAGAGAGAGGGAGAGAGAAGAAGAAGAAGAGGAGAATGAGAGAGAGAGAGAAAAGAAGAAGAAGAAGAGAATGAGAGAGAGAGAGAAAAGAAGAAGAAGAAGAGAATGAGAGAGAGAGAGAGAGAGAAGAAGAAGAAGAAGAAGAGAAAGAGAGAGAGGAAAAAAGAAAGAACAGCCAGCCACGCCAGAGAAAGATCAGCGCGAGAGACCCCCCATATTAAGACTCTCCCTCTAAAGCGGTGCATCTACAGCGCCTTCCTCAGCCCTCTGGAGATCCCTTTTAGAAAACGCCCACAGACGCCCGAGACAAGACTACCCATTCCCGACGCCCACGGGCCAGCGGGGGGGTGGGGGGGTAAGGCGGAGGGGTTCACCCTCTGCGACGCCTTCAAGCCTCGCGGGTGGGCGGCGGCGGCGGCGGCGGCGGCGGCGGGCGTGCGCTAGAAAACATCCCGCGGTTTCTCGTCCTCTTCCCCTCTTCATCTCGATTTCCTCGTTTCTCTCTCTCGTTTCTTTTTTTTTTTCTCTCTCTATCTGTCACTTTCTCCCTGTTCCATTCTCCCCCAATTCCTTTCTTCTCCCCTTCCCCAGCTCCTTTTCTCTCGCCCCATCCCCTTTCCCTTCTCCTCCCTCTCCCTCTCCCTCTCTCTCTTCCTCTTTCTCCCTTCCTTCCCCTCCCACCTTTACCTTCTCTTCCCCTCCCTGCCTCTTCCCCCTCCTCCCCCTCTCTCCACTCCTCTCCCCTTCTCCCTCCCCTCTCCCCTCCTATCCCCCCCTTCTTCTCCCCCTCCGCCTCACGTACTTTACGACTTTCCGAACAAGGATGGGAAGACGTGATAAAAAAAAAAATAGATTGATTTGTTGTGCAATCGTAAGAAATGAAGAAAAATGAGAGGGGAGCGATAATGACTTTAAAAAAAAGTGGGAGAAGATATGGGAAAAGGAAAGGGAAAAAAGGGGGGGAGAGGAGAATATGGAAATGGGTAAAAAAATGTGAATAGGTAAAATTTACATATCTTTAATGGGGGAAAAAACTTTATATATAAAAAAATGGGGAAAAAACGGAAGATAGGAAAACGAACACAAGAGGGGAAAAAATGAAAATTAAGAAAAACGAAAATATGGCAAAACCAGATTATTATGCAAAAGAAAAAGTAGGAAAAAAAAATATATATATATAATTCAAAATCTGAAAATTGGGGAAAATTCAAAAAGGGGAAAATATGTAAATACAGACTGTCCCTTGTCATTTCCCTGGCAGTCTCCGTTTTGATTTTGTTGACTGAATGCAAGACGTGGTTATGGTGCAATGTTGCAACACTTAAGGAGAATTGTGTGCGTGCAATATATGTGTAAATGTGTATGTACGTGCGTGCGTGTGTGTGTGTGTGTGTGTGAGTGAGTGAATGAATGTGTGAGTATGAGTGAGTGTGTGTACGTGTGCGTGTGCGTGTTCACATTATCATGAACACCCTCATCGACATCAGAACATCAAGAGGGTGACTTCACCTGCCACATTGCCCCAAATCACCTGAGAGAGAGTCACCTGAACACCTCGAATTTGCAATGTTGCAGTGCAATGGATGTCAAGTAGGGGGGGGAGGGAGGGAGGAGAGGAGGAAAGAGGAATAGTGAGAGGGGAATGGTAGGAGGAAGGAGGGAGGAGGGAGGAGGGAAGAAGGGAGAGGGAGGAAGAAGAGGGGGGGGTGGAGGGGATGGAGGGGGCGGGGGCATTGTCTTGCAAACTGAGATCTGCAATTTGTGTTTTGAACTGTAATTGGCACAATCTGTTTTTCGCAGGAGAAGGGGGAGTGGGGGCCAAAGAAGGCAGGGGGAGGGAGGAGGGAGGGGAAGTGGGGAAAGGGAGGGAGGGAGGAGTGGAGGGGGAGGAGAGGGGTGGGGGGGGGAGGGGGGAGGAGAGATTTCACCTCCCGCTCTCTCTCGTTCAATGGCATTTTCTTCCCTCCTCCCTCCTCCCCCCCCCCCTCCCCATTTATTTTCATTTCTTTCCCTTTCAGTCACAAAGAGAAACACAGAAAATACTAATTATCCATCACGTATTTTTCTTCTTCTTCTTTTTTTTCATTACCTGCATTACGAATTACCTCTCTTACGAAATGTGCAATGCTTTCTAAATATTTTTTTTCCTTTGACAAAACAGCTGCAACGATTGATCAAATTCGACGTAACCAATAGCTGCGTCTTTTTGAATTTAGAATTAGAGGAATTGGCCTCACTCAGTGACAATAGCCCCCCCTCCCCCCTCCCTCGCCCATCGACCCCCTCCCCCCCCAAATATGTATCATTTTCTGCTCTCGGAAACATGATACTTGGTCCTAATTTCGGGTATTTTAAAGTGTAACTATTTTGCTGTTTTGGATTGGAGGAGGGGGGGGGGGGAGGAGGAAGAGAAGGAGGTGGAAGAGGAGAAAGAGGAAGAGAAGGAGGTGGAAGAGGAGAAAGAGGAAGAAAAGGAGGTGGAAGAGGAGATAGAGGAAGAGAAGGAGGTGGAAGAGGAGGAAGAGGAGGAGGAAGGAGGAGGAGGAAGAGGAAGAGGAGAGAGAGGAGGGGGAGGTTGAAAAGGAGAAGGAGAAGGAGGTGAAAGAGGAAAAGGAGGTGGAGGAAGACGTGGAAGAGGAAGAAGAGGAAGAGGAAAAAGTAAAACAAAAGTTCAAAGAGGAGAAAGAGACAGAAAACAGCAGACACGAAGCAGAAGACAATTAGAACGAAATCCCCGACTTCGCACCGCTTTCAAAAACGCCACTTTTCCTCATGACAGTCAAGAGGTCATGGTAACCCGGGCTCTATCTCAGTGCATGACCGCCTTGCCGCCTCTGCCGTCGGGGTAACTACCTCGCCGACACCTGTGCAATCACCGCTCAATTGCAAACAGGTGATGATGGTGATATTTTGTAATGTTTCTCTGTCTCTTTCTCACTCCCCTCTCTTTTTCCTTCTCTCTCTATCTCCTTTCCTTCCTTCTGCTTCTCTCTTCCTCCTTCCATTTTCTCCCTCTCCTTCCTTCTCCTCTTCTCCCTCCTTCCTTTCCTTCCTTCCCTCCCTCCCTCTCTCTCTCTCTCTTCCTCTCCCTCTTCTCCTTCCTCTCTTTCTCCTTTCCTGTCCCTCCCTTTCTCTTTCCTTTCCATCTATCCCTTGCTTCTCCCTCCCTTTCCTTCCCTCCCCCAACTTCTCCCTCTCCCTCCCTCTCCCTCCCTTCTCCCTCTCCCTCAGGATCTCCGCCAATGACATTCCTAATGCGCGGGTATCGGTGCCCCGGCCGGCCAGTACCGTCAGTCACCTCCAGACACGGGGAGGGAGAGGTTACGCGTGCAGAACGTGTCGGATTTTTAAATTTTTGTTTTATTGTTTTGTTTTTTTTTGTTTTAGATTTAACCATTTTTTTTTTTTTTGAAAATATGTTTTTATTTCTTATTATATTTTCCCTTTTTTCTAAAGGGGCTAGTGGATTGATTTACTGATGACGGATTTTATACCCAACTCCCTCCCTCCCTCCCTTAGATTTTTCTACCATCCCTCCCTCGCTCCCTCCCTCCCTCCCTTAGATTTTTCTACCATCCCTCCCTCGCTCCCTCCCTCCCTCCCTTAGATTTTTCTACCACCCCTCCCTCGCTCCCTCCCTCCCTCTGTCCCTCCCTACCCCCCCCGCCCCCTCTATCCCTCAGCCGCAGAGCCATAGAGCCGCAGAGCCGCACAGCAGGTCCAAAGAGAGCCTCCAGACACAAGACGTGAAAATTAGGGACGCCTCGTCTCAGCGGTCGACGGGATTTGCTTTTTTGTTGAGAGAGGTAAAAAAAAAGGAAGAAAATAAAAAGAGAGAGAGATAAAAAGAAGAGAAAGAAGGACAGACAGGAAGATTAGGAGCAGGAAGAGTAGAAAATATGTGGGAAGGAAGGAGGAAGGGAAGAAGAAGAAAAAAATGGGAGAAACAGCAGGGAAAAAAAGAAAAGGGAATAGATAAAACACAAAAGAACAAAAAAAAAAAAACTCAGAAAAAACAATAAATAAAAAACTATTTAACAAAAATTAAAACAAAAAATAACACCAACAAGCCTCAAGTTCAACCAATCTGGCGGATTTTAAGAACGAAACCGCTCTTAATTTTACGGCCTGTAAATTTCGCCCTAAGCATGGCGCCGACTTATCATGCCCATAAATTTCTGACATATCGTGGGCAGAGGTGTCGCTTGCAGCCTTCTGCAGAGTGCAATTTGCAAGGAATGGGTGGTCACCACGGACTATTTTGTTACGATAATGAAAAGTTATGATACTATTAAGAATGATCATGATAACAACAACAATAATAATAATAACCATCCAACCATACCCCCACACACTTACCCACTCCCCTCCCATACCCGCCCCCCCCGGCTCCCAGGACATCCTCACCCCACCCCACCCCCCTCCCAGCCCCGTCGGCAATCACGGACAATCAGGGCTACGGGCCAGCCACGCGCCGCGCACCGAAATGAAACCTGTTGGATGCGTCTTGACGTGGGGCTTGGTGGCTGACACCTGCGACTCACACGCGAGGGGGAAAGAGGGAGAGGGAGAGGGAGAGGGAGGGAAGGGGAGAAAGAGGGTGAAGGGAAGGAGGGAAGGAGGGGTGGAGTGAGGAGAGGAGAGGAGAGGAGAGGGAAGGTGAGAAAGAGGGTGAAGGGAAGGAGAGGAGGAGTGAGGAGAGGAGAGGTGAGGAGAGGAGAGGAGAGGAGAGGGAAGGTGAGAAAGAGGGTGAAGGGAAGGAGGGGAGGAGTGAGGAGTGGAGAGGGAGGAGAGGAGAGGGAAGGTGAGAAAGAGGGTGAAGGGAGAGGAAGAGGGAGAGGGTGGGAGGGTGAGAAAGAGGGTGAAGGGAAGGAGGGGAGGGGTGAGGAGAGGAGAGGAGAGGAGAGGAGAGGAGAGGAGAGGGAGGGTGGGAGGAGAGATTGAGGGAGGGAGGGTAGAGGAAGGAAAGAAGGAGGGGAGATGGAGGGAGGGAGGGTGGAGGGAGAGGGAGGGAGGGGAGATGGAGAGAGGGAGGAAGGGAGAGAAAAAGAGAGAACAGTACTTGACACGAGGGAGAGTGGGTCAAAAGAGGGAGGGAGGGGAAGGTGGGGGAATGGAGGGATAGGAGAGGAGAAGAGGGCGAGGATAAGAAGAAGACGAGAGAGAGAAAGAGAACGGAATCTCGACGAGTGAGACAAGGGAGAAAGAGGAAGGGAGGGAGAAGGGAGGAGAAGGTGAGGATGAGTAGGTCACGCAGGGGGGGGGGGGGGCTAAGGCAGGCTGGGGACGGGGTAGAGATCAGAGGAAGAGCAACGTATAATGATAATAATAATAATAATAATAGTAATAATAATAATAATGATAATAATGATAATAATAATAATGATAATAACAATAATAACAACAACAATAATAATAACAATAATGACAATAGCAGTCATAAGATAATAATAACAATAATAACAATAGTCACAACAACATAATAACAACAATGATAATGATAACAGTGATAACAACAACACAGTAATGGCTGAACGAACACGCCAGACCACGACCTGAATCAGCGACGCCCTGTGACCTTATCTTCGCCTCTTTAAAGGTCCGAGCGGTGGGGCAGGGAAGGTCAGGCGAGGCACGAGAACCAGCGCAGGGGGGGAGGGGGGGCATAGGGTGGCAGAGGATGGCATAGGATGGCACAGAGCCAGAGGATGGTATAGGATGACACAAGGAGTAAAAAAAAATGGCATAAGATGGCACGAGGAGTCAGAAAATGGGCACAGAGCCTAAAAATGGCATAGGATGACACAGGGAGTAAAAAAATGGCATAAGATGGCACAAGGAGTCAGAAAATTGGCACAAAAAGGCATAGGCAGACAGAAGACGACACAGAATGGCATAGAAGAGTCAGAGTGAAGGGCGGCAGAGGGAGGCAGTGGCGGGGGGGGGAGGGGGGGGGGGGCTGCTGGGTCAACACGGCCGTGATCGAAACGGTTATGCTAATACGTGTCCGCGGGAAGGGCAAGATGCGCTCGCGCTCCGCATCCGGGAGAAGTGCTCGAAGGGGGGTCCGGGCAGTCTGTCTGTCTTTTTTTATGTCTGTCTGTCTGTCTACATCAAAGATGTCCTCTCTCTCTCTCTCTCTGCCTATCTGGCTGTCTATAACAAAGAAGTCTTCTGTCTGTCTGCCTGTCTGCCACCATCCGGGAGGCCCTCTGTCTACTCGATAGTCTGAGGGCCTACAAGAATACCCCCCCCCCCGCCCTCCACCCCCCATCCCTTACCCCGAGAACCGCCCCTCCGTGACTCGCTCCGCCTGCTTCGCTCGCTACCTTTTACGAGTCCTCTGCAAACAAGCGTACCCGGTCTCTCCCTTCCTCCCTCTCTCTGTTGCCCTCTCTCTCTCCCTCCCTCCCTCACTCCCTGTCTCTCTGTCTCTGTCGCTCTCTCTTTCTCTCTCACTCCTTCCTTCCTTCTCTCTCTCTCTCTTTCTCTCTTCTCTCTCTCTCTCTCTCTCTCTCTCTCTCTCTCTCTCTCTCTCTCTCTCTCTCTCTCTCTCTCTCTCTCTCTCTCTCCCCCTCCTTCTCTCTCCCCCTCCTTCCCTCCCCCCTCCTCCTTCCCTCCCTCCCTCCTTCCCTCCCTCCCTCCCTCCCCCTCTCTCGTATGCTAACGCGGGCCTCCGAGGCCCTTCTTATTACATGCTGAAATGGCCTCCGAGATGGCCTGCGACATGGCCTCAGAAATGGCCTCGGAGACGCTCTTCTAAAGTGGGTTTCGCGCGCAGGTCAGATTGACGTGACCTCCGAGGCAAGATGGCGGCGATCTTTTATGCATTTATTTATTAATTTATCATCATCATCATTATTATTTCATCTATTTCTTTTTTTTGGTTGTTGTTTTTTTTTTTTTTTTTTTTTTTTTTTTTTGGGGGGGGGGGGTCATGACGCTTGTCGCTTGGCTATTAGTCCTCCTTGTCAGATGCCCTTTGTCTTTGAAAAAGTCCCTGTCAAATGCCCCGTTTCCCTTTGAAACCTCTCTGAAACCTACCCTTAGCCTTTGAAACCTCTCTGCCAGATGCCCTTTGCCCTTTGAAACCTCTTTGAAACCCACCCTGAGCATCTAAGATCTCCCTACCACTATATCCTCAACGGAGAAAGAAATCGTAAAACCACTTTGTTTACTGCTCTCTCTTAGATGCGATTCAAAATTTGTAATAAAAGGGGAGAAGATGGTTTCCTTCTATCCTTCTCCTCTTAAGAAACCCATCAGATCCTCCCCTTCCCTTTCCCTCGCCCCCCCCCTTTCATGAAACCCTCTCGACCCCCTTCCCCTTCCCCTTTCCCCTCGTTCATGGATCTCCTCCTCTTCCTTCCCCCCCTTTTCTTGAAATTTATCCGCTCTTTACCGCTCCCTTATCCTTCTCCCTTTCCCTCCCTACCTCTCCTCCCCTCCTTCCCCTCCCCGCTCCCTCGGCCGCACGTGTCCTCTCCCCTCAGCATCACTCTTTTTTCCCCTCACTTTTGGCCACTGTTTCCTTCCTTTTTCCTCCTCTCTCTCTCTCTCTTTCTATCTCTCTCTCTCTCGTTCTATCTCTCTCTCTCCTTCTTCCTCCCTCTCCCCTTTTCCGTCCTCCTCTTCGTCTCTCTCCCCTACCCCTTCCCTTCCCCTCCCCTTCTTCCTCTCTCCCTCCCCCATCCCTCTCCCTCTCCCTCCCCTTCTCTTCCTCCTAGTGAAATAACATCATTTGCATTTTTATTTTCCTCCAGTTCCGATTCGTTTAATATTCCTCTATGAAAAGCCTCGTGTTGGTGTTTGACCTGCGGTTTCCTTCCTGAGTTTTTTTTTTTTTTTTTTTTTCCCCTCTCTCTCTCTTTCTTTCGTTTCTTTTTTCTCTCCCTTCTTTCTTTTCTTTTCGTTATTTTCTTTTCTCTTTTTCGAGTACTTCTTGTTTGTTTGTTTTCTTCTCAGTTTTATATATTTATCATATTTACTAATTTATTTGTCTGTTGTAAGGAGTGCGGGTAATTAAAAAACACTAGGGTTATTTGCATTTTTTTCTCTCTCTCCCTCTCCCTATCATTCCCTCTCTCTCCTTCAGCTTCTACCTCTCTCCTTCCCTCTCCCTATCTATCTCCCTTTCCCTCTCCCTTTCCCTCACCATCTACCTCTCTCCTTCACTTTCCCTCACCTTCTCCTGTCCTTCCCCCCCTCCCTCTCCCTCCCCCTATCCTTTTCCCTCTCTCCTCAAAATCAATTCCAAAAGCGCCTCTTCTTTTGTTTCTCTTTCACATACATTTTTTTTTTCTTCTTTTTTTTTCCCCAGATTGCATTTAGGCCTAAACACGCGATGACACGAAACCGGAAAGAGAACAAGCAAAATTTGACCGACCGACCCCTCAAAAAAAAAAAAAAAAAAAAAAAAGGAGGAGAGAGAGAGAGAGAGAGGAGAGAGAGAGAGAGAGAGAGAGAGAGGAGAGAGAGAGAGAGGAG
>NC_061861.1:19640392-19645392 GCF_019202785.1 Penaeus chinensis | reverse complement strand
CCGAGGTCCTACCGTCGGCCGTGGAGGTCGTGGAAGTCGTACCGTCGGTCGTGGTCTTGGAGGTCGTGGTAGCGGTCGTGGAAGTCGTACCGTCGGGCGTATCATCGGTCGTGGTCTTGGAGGTCGTAGTCGTGAAGGCCGTACTCGTGGAGGTCGTGGTCGTGGAGGTCGTAGTCTTGGAGGTCGTAGTCGTGGAGGTCGTAGCGTCTGTCGTGGGGTCGTCGGCGCGCCCAACGGCCCGGCGAGGTCGTGGGGCGGCCGAAGGGCAGTCGTGACTCGCCGCGGGCGCCGGTGCTGTACCGACGCCGCGGAATGCTCTCTGCTGCCTCGCCTCTCGCCTTTCTCTCTTTCTCCTCTCTTTCGCCTTCTTCGCTTTTCGTCTTGGGTTTTCTGTTTTCTTTCCTTTGTTTTGTTTTTTTATTTTTCCTCGTTTTCTTCTTGTTCTTCGTTTTATTATTATTATTATTCGTTTTCTTAGTCTTTCCTTTGTTTTCCTTTTCCCTTTCTTCGTTTTCTACTTGCTGTTCTTCATTTAATTATTGATATAATTCGGTTTTCTTTTCTTCGTTTCTTCCTTTATTCTCCCCCCCCTCCCCCCCGCTCGTCCTCTCCTCCATTTTCTCTCCCTCCCCCTATCTTTCTTTATTTCTTTATCAACCACCTAGAGCATCTGACAAGTGACCTACCACAAGACAAGGGGTGACCTGCGTTATCTTGCTGTGGGAATCAGCTCAAGGGAGATAGTCACGTGGTTTTATCGAAACGCTCTTGAGTTTACGGTATAATGCACTCGAGGAATAGATTATGGGTGAGGAGGAGATAGAGGGAGGGAGATAGAGGGAGGGTTGGAGGGAGGGAGATAGAGGGAAGGGGGACAAGGAGGGTGAGAAGGAGGAAAAAGGGGAGGGGAAAATGAGGAAGAGGGAGAGGAATGGGGTGGAGAGAGGGAGAGAGAGGGAGGTAGGAAGGGTGGAGAGGTGTGGAGGAGGGTGGGAGAGAGAGGGAAGTGTTGGAGAGAGAGGGAGTTAAAGAAACTTATGGTTGATACTAATTTTATTTTATTGATCGGATTAATTACCGAAGTGGAATACCAACGAATATATATATATATATATATATATATATATATATATGTGTGTGTGTGTGTGTGTGTGTGTGTGTGTGTGTGTGTGTGTGTGTGACGTATTATGTATTCAACGAAAAACAAAACACCAAAAACAACAACAGCAATAACAAAAACACCAACAGGAAATCATACTCTATGGCGAAGTCTTTAATTAAGTGAAAACAGGTGGCTCTAAATCCCGCTTTAATCAAGAGACTTAGGTAACTTGGTCCTCTCTCTCTCTCTCCTTCTTCCACCTTCCACTTATCCCAATATACGTTTTATCTCCTCCCCACTCTCCTTCGTCTTAATTACCATGTCTCTCTTAATCCACTTAATCTGGGATTAAATAATTAATCTCTCGACGTGTAGTACTCTCGTTGTCTTGTGCGAGAGGGAGAGGGAGGGAGAGGGAGAGGGGGAGAGAGAGGACTTGGGGGAAATGGACAGGAAGAGGAGGAGATAAGAGGAAGAGGGGGAGAGGGAGAAGAAGAAGAAAGGGGGAGATGAGAGGGAAAGGAGGGGATGAGGAGAGGGAGAGGACGGGGTTGGGAGAGGGAGAGGAGGGGATGGAGAGAGAGAGGGGGGGGGTGGAGATAGAGAGGAAGAGAAAGGGAGATGAGAGGGAGAGGAGGAGATAGGGTGAAAGAGAGGAGATGGGAAGAAAGACGAGAAGATGTTGAAGTGGAAGAGGGAGTAGAGGGAAAGAGAGAGAGAGCGAGAGAGCGATGGCGACAGCGATAGCGATAACGATACGCTTATTGTCCTTATAACATTAACGAGATACCATTGCCACTCCGCTCGAGACATTTTTCTCTTTATCATATCACCAACACCTTAGTAACGAGTGGCATTAAAGTCGCCACGTTTTATGTAATTAGATTCAAGTTACTGGCCAATGCTGATTATTGTTTTTTTTTAATCATTGTGTGTGTAATGGAATTTTACGTTACGTAGTGATGTGTGTTAATGATGTTTTATTTATTTCATTTCAGGTATGTTCGCTTGGTGTCTTTGCGGAGTTAAGAAGAGTGGTTTAGGTGTGAGTACATAATTTTGTTTTGTTTGTTGTGTTTTTGTTTTTTGTTTTTTGTTTTTTTTGTTCGTGTTCTTGTTTGTTCGAGTTTTTTTTTTTTCAGTTGGACTCTTTTCGTTTCCTTTTTTTTTCCTTCTTCCTCCTCCTACTCCCTTACTCCTTTTGTTAAAAATCGATAACTCTCTTCCCTCTCCCCCTTCTAACCCCTTCCTTCCCCCTTCCCCCTTCCGTTATCTCCCCATTCCCCGCTCACGCCCGCGCACTCGAATCCACGCCCACGGAAGTCCCAAAACGCCCTCAGAAATATAGCCTCCCCACCCGTACCTCCTCCCATCTCTCCCCTCTCCTCCCCTCTCCCCTCTCTCCTCCCCTCTCCCCCCTCTCCTCCCCTCTCCTCCCCTCTCCTCCTCTAAGCGCTACCGCCCCGCCTCCTCCCACCTCTCTCTCTCTCTCCCCTCCCCCCCTCTCCCCCCCTCTTCGCTTCCCGCCCCTCCCAAACCGCAGAATTGACTAGTTATTGCGACGAGAAATCTGTACAAAACCAATTTGCGGGACAATCTACGACTCGTCAACACTTTGGGCCAATTCTCTCTACGGTATGGGTGTTAATTGGGCCTTTAATCCCCTCCTCCTCCTCCTCCTCCTCTTCCTCCTGCTCTTCCTCCTCCTCCTCCCTTCATTCCCCCTTTTCACTCCCCTGTTCCCCTCTCTCTATTCCCCTATTCCCCTATGCCCCCCCTCCTATCCCCTTCCTTCCTCCCCTCCATAGTTTCCCGATTCCCCCCCTTCCCCAATTCCCTCTCTTCCCCCTTCCATCCCCCCCCTCGTCTCCTCCTCCCCTCCTTTCCCCTCCTCCCCAATTCCTTACCTTTCTCCCTCCTCCTATACCCCCCCACCACTCGCTCCCCTCCTCCCCCCCCCCTCGCTTCCCCTCTTCGTAATTGGCTTGCAAATTAGAGAAATAGGGAAAGTATGACCTTATGAATAGGAGTGATGTTTTATTCAGGGCTTTTAATCTCACCGTCTGGTTTTCCTCCCTTTTATTGGGGGGAGGGAAGGGTGGGGTGAGGAGGGGGAGAGGGGATAAGGGAGGGAAGGGTGGGGTGAGGACGGGGAGAGGGGGTGAGGGAGGGAAGGATGGGGTGATGAGGAGGAGGAGAGGGGGTGAGGAGATAAGGGAAGGAAGGGTGGGGAGGAAGTGAGGGGATAAGGGAGGAAAGGGTGGGGAAAGGGGAGGAAGAGGGAGGGGAGTGGGGAAGGGGCGTTGGGGAGGAAAGTGGGAGCAGGTTCAAAGACGCGCGAAGTTACACATTTAAATTCTTTTTCTTATAATTTTGTAATGGGGTTAGTTAAGTCTTCACCATTAGTGTTAATTTCCGCGTGATTTCAAAAGAAGAAAAAAAAAATGCCCTTACTTGTATTTTCTCTATTTATGAAAAGAAAGGGAGAGTAGGAGAAAATAAAAGAAAAGAAATACTATCTCTTGTATTATCTTTATTGACGAAAGGAAGGAAGTGAGGAATAAAAGAAAAGAAAAAAATATATATTCACTAAAGAAAGGAAGAAAGGGAGAAGAAAACAATACTATCTCCTGTATTCTCTCTATTTACGAAAGAAAGGAAGAAAGGAGAAGAAAACAATACTACCTCCTGTATTCTCTCTATTTACGAAAGAAAGGAAGAAAGGAAGAATATGATAAAGAGAGAAATAAGGCCTCCAACCCGATTCCCGCCTGCGTCCGAGCCCAAAATGTCCCCGCTCGGAAAAGGCGCATATCAATGGCCATTTTCTTTTTCTATTAGTGATTCTTTTTCTGGTTTTGATTCCTCCCCTCTTCCCCTCATCCCTCCCTCTCCCTCTCCCCCTCCCCCCCTCTTTCTCTCTCCCCCTCCCTCTCCCCTCTCCCTTTTTCTCCCCCTCCCCTCCTCTTTCTTTCTCCCCCTCCCTCTCCCCTCCCCCTCCTTTCTCCCCCTCTCCCCTCCCCCTCCTTTCTCCCCCCCCCCGCCTTCCTTCACGCGAACACGTACCTTTATTGGAATATCTCGGGTTGACTAATCGCCAATTCTTGAAAAAAAAAAAAAAAAAAAAAAAATGGGATAAAAAAAAAAAGAAAATTGCAAAAGACAGACAGGCTATGATTGTCACCGACCGCTGTAGGGAATGAATAACAAGCATGAATGAATAACTATCCCCCTCTTTCCCCCTTCCCCTTCCCCCACCTCCTCTCCCCTCCCACCTCCCTCCCTCCTCCCTCCTCCTCCCTCCTCCCTCCTCCCTCCTCCCCCGCTTTTTAGCCGATCGCCCGACAGACCGACAAGCCGACAGACCGACCAATCTACCGCATTGTGACGTCGGAGGCTGTCGAAAAACCCGCCACGACAGCGAAATGGCAGTTTGATTTGAAGTCGAAAATCTCGGATTACGCGAGGAAGGGGGGGGGGGTTAGGGAGAGGGTGAGGGTGAGGAGAGGAGAGAGGGAAGGAAAGAGGGGGTTGGGAGGGGAAATAGGAGGGGGAGGGGGGGCAATGGGTGAGGGGAGGGGAAGAGAGGGTTGGGAGGGGAAATAGGAGGGGAGGGGGAGGGCAATGGGTGAGGGAAGGGGAAGAGAGGGTTAGGGGGAGGAGATTCGTGAGGGGAGGAGAGAGCACACCCCCACCCCCTCCCCCAAAAGCATGCGTAGATCGCTAAGGGGAGTTCCCTACGTGCGTGAGCTTGGCTGAGTATCTCCCCAAGGCTGAGAGTGTCTCCTCCCCAAGGCTGGCATTCCGTATGCAAGTTGTCGGGGTGGGGGGGGGGGGGAGAAGGAAGAGAAGGAAGGCAAGAGTCGGTCGGTCGGTCGGTCGGTCGGTTGGTTGTCGG
>NC_061861.1:19622741-19635241 GCF_019202785.1 Penaeus chinensis | reverse complement strand
CAGGCGGCCTGATCCCGGCCCGGTCACGGTCAATCGGCTGGTCTCCCCCGGGAGGCTAGGGTCAAGCAGTCATGCCGCCATTGGCACTCACAATGGTCCGTGAGTGCCGTCACAATGGCTATTGGCTGCGTATATCCTCTCATCACTCCTGTTGCTGTTAGACACTGGTTCTGACACTCAGCTTCCCCTTGTTGGACTCCGTGGTGGGTGGGGGCGTGAGAGGATGAAGCACTTACCAATTCATGGAAAAAACAATCAAACACCCCCCACAGACTGAACTTACAGTTGACGAACCGCGCAAGGCCCAGACCACGGTAGTCACCATGAAGGCATATGCGCCTTCCGGTGGCAAAAGAAAGCCCCAAGCACAGGATGACACTGTCACCCCTGCTGCTAAGGTGGACAAGACCGAAGCCAATGGGTCTGTCCACCGAATAGTCAAAGATCTTGACTCGCGAGCTGGCCTCTCCAGGCCAGCAGCTAAGCCAGGGAGGCCCCTGAGTTCACAGACGGCCTCCCGACTGAGAGGGGAGAGCAGGCTGAACCAGCCGCATCAGCTCCTGCCTCCTCAAACAAGCCCGAAAGCCGAAAGGGCGGGCCGAAGCGTCCGAGGCCGGATACCGACTCTGATGAAGAGTCGGGACCCCCTAAACGCTTCACCCAGTTCAAAGTGCCAGCTAAACCCGAAGGCTTCGACAATGCCTACCAATTGGTCAGGGCATTGGAGTTGCAACGGAAAATCCGGTTGTCGATCCGGGTCGCCCGAGATCAGGGCATGATCATAATGCCCAAAGATCAAGCTACCTTAAATTTCCTCCGGGAAACGAAGGAGCTAACTGATGGGAGAAAAGTGAGTCTTTCCCCACTAAGTCCCGAGGAAAAGAGAACCAAGATGGTGCTACTTGGCTTCTCAGTCTCGTACGATGTGGAGCTGATCGCTTCACACCCACAGGTCGTGCAGGCTTCCCGAATGTCGAAGGGGAAGACCCCAACCAGGCAAGTCCTGGTGACCATGAAAGGTGCCCCAACCACTACCCTTGATCTGGGTAACTGGGGCACCTACAACCTTCGAACGTATGTGCCAGAACCACTTCGGTGTTTCAAGTGCCAGAAATACGGTCACCACAAGGCTAACTGTACAGCCAAGCCTAAATGTGGTGTCTGTAGCAAGGCACACAACACAGAGGTATGCCTCAAGGCATACAAAGAGGAAAAGAGGGACACAACAGCCAAATGTCCCAACTGTGCCAAGAAGCATCATGCCTGGAGCCTGACTTGCTCTGTCAGGAAAAAGGCGGCCCTCAGGCGACAAGAGGTTGCTCAAAACCGATCAGACTTTGTTCCTGCCCCACCGGGCACCCATGTCTGGGGAAGGAACAAAAGCGAAAAGGCCCCCCCGACCTCCTAAGAGGAAGGAAGCCGCCCCCCAGCCGACACCGGATGTCTCCAACAAAAAGGAGTTTCCGACAATGCCAAAGGTGCAGAAAAAGAAACTAAAGAAAAAAGTTTCTAAGAGCACCACAAAAACCGCCCCAACAGATGATCATCTCCTCTTTGACGAGGACGATATGACTCTCCTGTTAACTGCTGTTGTCACAGCAGTAGCAACAGCCCTGGGGAGGTCGAGTGAGGAGGCCGAGAAGGCAGTTTCGGTCGCCATGACGGCAATGACCCAGACTGTCGCAGCCCTGAAGGGAAGAAAGCTGGCTAGAGAAAAACCAGCCTCACCCTCACCCCAGGACGAGACTCCCCTCCCCACTCCAAACCAGGCCATGCCTTCACAGGCAGAGCCAAAACAGGCTGAATCTGTGCAGCCAGAGCCAGATCACGCTGACCTTGCCCAGGCAAGGCCAGCAAGGCCAGCCAAGAAAAAGCCTGAGAGAAAAGCCGAACCAACCAAAGTCAGAGCTACCAAAGGCTCTCCACCCCCCAGTGGACCCAAGGATAGCCTGACAACAGACGAGGAGCCCTCAACCAGCGAGGACCTCGCAATGGAGTTGTCAGACTCCGACGATGTCTCTGATGTAACTATCACTGAGTAACATCATGACACACCATCTAAGCATCCTACAGTGGAACATCAATAGCTTCTCTGCAAAGAACGCTTTTCTCCAAGCAGTAGTGCGATCAAGGAACATTGACATTGTCATGCTCCAGGAGACATTAACAGTGGACACTGTTCGCTTCTCAGGGTACCATGCCTTCACACTGCCACAAACACCTGGCAAGAGAGGCTTGATCACCCTTGTGAGAGCAACAATCCCCTGCTCCGCAATAGCCGATGCATCGCACTGTGGAGACGATGTTGAATCCCTTGCCGTCGAGGTTCACCTGGCCGGGGGGCCCCTCAAACTGTACAATGTGTACAGCCGGCCACGCTGTAAAAGCTTAGACATCAGCCAGGTCTGTGCTTCTGCTGCACACGACCGAGTGATCATAGGGGGAGACTTCAATGCACACCACCCCATCCTGGCTCCCTGCCGGGCACCGGATGCGGCCGGCTATCACATAGCTGACGTGCTAGAGACATTCCCTGAGATCGCTCTCCTCAACACCCAAGAGCCAACGCATGTCAGAGGAGGGGTCCTAGACCTCACCCTGGCCACTGCGACTCTGGTGGGGAGGATTGGCTGGTGTGTCGATGAGACCGTCACAAGTGACCATTACGGCACTATAACTACCCTCATGGATGCTGGCCCAGCCGAAATCCTAAGACCAAATCCAAGATGGAAAACAGACAAGGCCAACTGGCAGGCGTTTCAAAACGCCTTGGCCCTCTGTCTGAGATGCAACAATCCCCCACAAAGCGAAAATGTGGAAGTGCTCGAAGCCAGCCTGCTAAACGCCATTAATGAAGCAGCCTCACAGACCATACCCAAAACTCGGCCTGGGTCCAGAAGTCACAAAGACGCCTGGTACTTCAATGACGAGATCAGGGAGGTCAACCACAGGGTGAACATGTGCCGAAAACTATTCCGAAGGCAAAGAACCCCTGACAACCTATCCCTCCTAAGGGAAGCTGTCACGGATGCCAAGGAAACTGCCAACAGAGTCAGGCAGGAAAAGTGGCTGGAATGGTGTGAGTCCTTCGACCACCAAACCACCCTTTCAGAGCTGTGGCAACGGGTCAAGCGAGCTACCAGCCGCTCAGCCCCGAGGTGCACCCATCACGACCCCCAAGCAGAGGCTAACAGACTGGCGCACGAGTTCTCTGCGAGAACGAGCAGCAACAGTCTGCCAGCCGAGCTGAGGGCAAGACAAGAGCGTCTACAGCCAGACAGACACGCTCAGATCAGAGAAAGGGCAGCCGAACCCGATAACTCAGACGTTATCTTTTCTCTGAGGGAACTAAGGAAAGCCTATAAAACCAGTTCCAACACAGCCCCGGGCTCTGATGGGATCTCGTACCCCATTATCTCCCACCTAGGACTAGCAGGTGAGCGTGCACTCTTGCAACTCATCAACAAGTCCTGGGAAACTTCCACTCTACCCCAGAGTTGGAAGAGGGCTACCATAGTTCCCGTCCCAAAACCAAAGGAGCCGGGGAAGTACCGCCCCATCTCTCTGCTCAGCTGCCTGGCCAAGACGGCTGAGAGGATGGTACTAAACCGGCTTCAATGGAAAACGGGACCCCCGCACGAACACCTTCACGGGTTCACAAGGGGCATGGGCACAGCACACAGCTTAGCCACGCTCTTAAGCACAATCAGCAAGGGCCCAGCTGTGGTGGTATTCCTTGACCTGGAGAAGGCTTTTGAACTGGCAAGTCCGCTTGCCATTCAGGAAAGCCTGATCCAGAAGGGAATCAGAGGAAAGCTCTTGGCTTGGATAGGTGACTACTTCAGGAACAGGACTGCCAATGTCAAATTCCAGGGTCACCTATCGCAGCACATGCCGCTCGAAAATGGAACGCCACAGGGTGGGGTTCTCAGTCCAGCCCTATTCAACACTTTAATGTCCTGCATCCTCAACATAAACCTCCCAGTGGGGTGCCAGATCATCTCGTATGCAGACGATCTCGCTATCACCTCCACTGGACCACGCAGCCAGAATAAAGCCCAGCGTTGTCTGGACCTCGTGTCAGAGGAGTGTTGTAGGACGGGACTAAAGATCTCTGCTGCCAAATCCAAAGCCATGGCTTTGAGACAGAGAGTTCGAGGCACAAGACTGAAAATCCAGGGAGTGGAATTAGAATGGGTCAAGGACTACCTATACCTTGGGGTAAGGATAGACCGGACCCTCTCCTTCCATAAGGAGGTCCAGTACCTGGTTGACCGAACCAAAGCAAGACTGTCTGTCATGAGAGCAATGACTGGGAGACGCATAGGGGCCAGACACAAAGTACTAAGATCATTCTATGTACATGCTGTCCGGCCCATTGTGGACTATGCCTCAGTCGCTCTAATTGCTGCAAAGAAAAAGCACACAGACAAATTAGAAACAGTCCAAAATGAAGCTGCCAGGATCATTCTGGGTGCCCCGAGGTGGACGAAGGTCCTCAACCTCCTGATGGAGGCAAACCTTCTCCCCCTGGACTCACGAATCGATCTAACGGCAACACAATTTCTGTCAAAGGTCATCCAGGCTCCCAGGAACACAAGCCTAAGACAAAAATTAGTCAGATGCCTCGAACAAGACAACGAGCTCGTTGCAAACAACTCCTGGCTGTCTCATACAGCCAGGGTGTTGATACGCCATCAGCTCAAAGAACAGCTTCTTGCTAAGGGCATGGACTCCCCCCACCCCGACTTTGCCGAAGCCCCGCCGTGGGCACTGAGCCTGATAGAGTTCAACATAATGAACCTGTCAATGAAAAAGAGCCTATACCCCATGCCTAGCCTAAAGGCAGAAGCCCACAGGGTCATTGCAGCCATCACTCCTCCGGGTAGTAGAACATACTACACGGATGGATCGGTCGATCCCTTGAGCCACACTGCAGGCGCCGGCTTTGCAGCTAGGGATGCCACGCGATCCATGAGGGTAACAGACAACGCCTCCTCGCTACAGGCAGAGGCAGTTGCAATCATGGGAGCCCTAGGCCACGCGTCCCTAAGGGAAGGACACGTGGTCATACACACAGACTCCAGGGCAGCCATTGACTGTCTTCAGCACAGCTCACCCACAGACAACATCTACCTACTGACCACGATTCTCACAATGGCACAGAGAATTCTTGCTCAGGGTAGAAGAATTATCATCAATTGGGTCCCAAGCCACATCGGCATCAGAGGGAACGAGCTTGCTGACAGACTAGCCGCCGCTGGCAGGGGTATGCCCCCAAATCCCATGACGATAAAACCGAGCCGAAAATTACTTATGGAGAAGTGTGCCTTGGTCGGTCGTACCTTCCTACGGCAGCTCCACAGAGAGGAAACGAGAACCTCCCCCTCGGCCAGCTGGTACTCAGACGCCACAGGCTCTGAACCACTGGCACTCTCTGAAGTAAGCAACAGAGGTACCGAAGTCATTCTTCACAGAATGCGCCTAGGTTACCACTGTGCATGGCAGATTATCCCAACAATCGAACGCGATGAATGGTGCTGCAAGCACTGCGGCGAGCCGAACGCCACACTAGTCCACTACCTAGAAAATTGTAACCATACACAATTCCTGAGACATGGACCGCCCACAACAGCCGCCGTGCTGGTAAAGAGGCTATGCGAAATGCTTACACCATGGCGGCAGGAGCGCTTGCTGGCAATCCCGCCGCCACGGTAAGCACCGAGTGTCAGACAACTCAATGAGACAGCCGTAAAAAAAGCTGACACAGGCCGGGCCATATCTAGAAGGCCCGGGCGAAGCTAGAACTTCGCAAACCAAACCCCCCCCCCTCCTCCCCATCCCTTCCCTCCCCCCCCCCTACCCACCCTCCTTGTCCATACATGTTTCCACTCTGTCGGATCCCCCCCCCCCCCCCGTAAGCAGGTAACCGATTACTGGTAACTGGTAGCGGGAATCTGCGGCGGCGATCACCAGCGAGCCGTCCCTGATCCCCCGCTAATACCGCTACGGATACCGCCACCGCCACCGCTCGCTACCACCCTTGCCCACGACGACCACGACGACCGCGCCGCTACCACCGCCGCCGCCGCTACCACTTCCAAAGCGGCGCCACCGGAAGAGGAAGAGAAAGAGAAAGAGAAAGAGAAAGAGAAAGAGAAAGAGAAAGAGAAAGAGAAAGAGAAAGAGAAAGAGAAAGAGAAAGAGAAAGAGAAAGAGAAAGGGAAAGGGAAGGAGAAGGAGAGAAAGGGAAAGGGGGGGGGGGGTTGGTTTGCGAAGTTCTAGCTTCGCCCGGGCCTTCTAGATATGGCAGAAAGGGAAAGGGAAGGAGAAGGAGAGAAAATGAAAGAGAAAGAGAAAGAGAAAGGGAAAGGGAAGGAGAAGGAGAGAAAATGAAAGAGAAAGAGAGAGTGGGATAGAGAGAGAAAGAGAGAGAGAGAGAAAGAGAAAGAGAAAGAGAAAGAGAAAGAGAAAGAGAAAGAAAAAAGAGAAAGAGAAAGAGGGACAGAAAGAGAAAGAGAAAGGGAAGGAGAAGGAGAGAAAATGAAAGAGAAAGAGAAAGAGAAAGGGAAAGGGAAGGAGAAGGAGAGAAAATGAAAGAGAAAGAGAGAGTGGGATAGAGAGAGAAAGAGAGAAAGAGAGAAAGAGAGAAAGAGAGAAAGAGAAAGAGAAAAAAGAGAGAGAAAGAGAGAAAGAGAAAGAGGGATAACGAGAAACCGCGAGATTCCCCACAGGATCAACTCGCCATGCCAACTCACGCCCACATCTCCTCACGCCCACACCGCCCCACTCCCCCCACCCTTTCCCCCCCTCCCGCCCTGTCCACCCTTCGGGGAAAAAAAAAAAAAAAAAAAAAAAAACCCGCATTAATCAAGGCGATAACAAAACAGCGACGGGCGGGAGCAAATCCTGCGAATTGGCGGGCGGCGCGGGCGGGCGGGCGGGCGGGCGGGCGGGCGGGCGGGCGGGCGGGAGGAGGAGTTAAGAGGATTAGTGGTGGGCGGGCGTGCGGCCACGTGCCACCCATCCCGCCCCTACGCCCACACACAAAGCCGGAGTGGCGTGGAGAGCGGGGATGAGGAGGCGCGGGTGTGAGGAGTGGGGGGGGGGGGGGGGGCGGAGAATGGGGGGGAGGAGGGAGAGGGGGAGGAGGGTAGAGGGGGGAGGGGGGGGAAAGTCCTAGGCTCTTATCTGGTGCTTTCGCCCCCTTCTTTCTTTCTTTCTTTCTTTCTGTCAATTTCGTTTTTTTTTTGTTCTCTTCTTTCCTTCTCTCTTCTTTTTCTCCTCTCTCTCTCTTCATCTCCTTTATCTTTATTCTTATTTCTCTTTATCTCTCCCTCTCCCTCTCCATCCCATCCACCTCCCTTCACCCCTTTCTTCCCTCTTTCCCACCCCCTCCCTTCCTCCCTCCCAACCCTTTCCCTCCCACCCACTTCTCCACTTTCCACTTTCCCTCCCTCTCTCCCTCTTCCCACCCACCCCCTCCCTCCCTCCCTCTTCCCACCCACCCCCTCCCTCCCTCCCTCTTCCCTCCTTCCCTCCCTCCTACGACATGATTATTAATAACTAGGCTAATGCTCCTTTCCATCGCTTTAATAACTGTCTTACTCCCAAATAAGCCATTACTGACGGCACGTGGCGATGCTGTCGTGGCCATGCTGCTATGCTGACATGGCCGGATCTATGTTGCTGTCGCCCTCGCCATGCTGTTTGGTGTGTATAGAGCTGGTTTTCGATTATTTTTTGTGGTTCATCTGTGTTATATTTGTTTTCTGTGTCATGTTTGTTGTTTGTGTTCTATCTGTGTTATGTGTTATCTTTTTTTTTAAATGTTATCGGTATGTTTTAATGTTATCGTTTATGTTTATCGTTCTCTGGCTCTATGCTGTCGGTATGTTGTTCTTTGTGTATCGCTATCTGGTTTTATGCTATCGTTCTGTCATCGGTACGCTGTGTTTTCCCTATTTTCGCTATGCTGCTGGTGTTCTGTGTTCCGTGTTCACCGCTGTATGGTGGAAAATCTCGCCATGTTGTCTATGTTGTTCTGTGTTCTTACTATGTTCTTTGTTATTCTTTAGTTTGCTGCGGTATGATGTGTGTGTCGTGTTATCTGCGTTACAGTGACGCATCATTCACGGTATGGTGAGACAAAGACAGAGACAGAGGCAGAGACTGAGGCAGAGACAGACAGACAGATAAAGGAAGGAAGTAAAGAAAGTTAAGAAGAGAGGGGGGGGAAAAAGGACACATTATCATACAGTTATGTTTTTTTTCTTCATATTTTGTTCTTAGTAAAACGCTGAAAAAATCCTTAGGCAGTTTTTAGAGATAGATAGATAGATAGACAGACAGATATATAGAGAGAGACTGAGAAAGAAAGAAAGAAAGAAAGAAAGAAAGAAAGATAAAGAGAGAAAGAAAGAGAGAAAGTGAGAAAAAGAGAGAAAGAAAGTGAGAAAAAGAGAGAGAGAGAGAGAGAGAGAGAGAGAGAGAGAGAGAGAGAGAGAGAGAGAGAGAGAGAGAGAGAGAGAGAGAGAGAAAGAAAGAAAGAAAGAGAGAGAGAGAGAAAAATCCAAATAAAAGACTAATCCCTAAAGTCCTCCCACAATCAGAAATTAACCCATGGCTCTTACAATGAGACCCCCCCCACCGCCTTCATCCCCCTCAACCCTTCCCCCTCTTCACCCCCCTCCCCCCCCCCCTCCAAATGCTTATTAACTCCTTTAATGAGACTCAAGATCAGATTATCCTCACACTCTGGAACACCACTGGAGTGCTCAAGGAACCGCCTCATTGTGCTCAGATGATGTAAATTAAAAGGCTATTTTGGGCTGCGTGCTTTTCAGGCGACTCTCCGCCGTCCCCGACCAGTTATATATGTATATATATGTCTGTTTTTATGTGTATATATGTATATATCTATGTATGTGTACATATACACTCATATACTTATATACAATATATACACACAATAAAAAAAAAAAAAGTGTTGCCACCGAAATAACGTTGTTAAATAATTGTTATCGTAAATGTCACTTCAAATGCCGCTGCGAGATATATTTGGTCTAGAAAATGCTGCCACTCCGAGACCCATTTGTAGCCGGAAATGTTAGGAGACGATACATTCCTCGTCGAAAATGTTGTCTATAAAAGATGTTCGTAAATTTTTACCATAGAAAGGTCAATAAATGATGCATCCCTTATAATATATATATATATATATATATTGTCATTACAATACCGCTGTTAAATGTTTTTGATATAAAAAATGCAAATAAAACGCACATTCCTAATGCGTAAATATATACATATATATACATATATAATCATATATACATACATAACATATATATACACTGTATATATATAAATATATATATACATTTTTGTATAACTGTATATACATATATGTTTATACGTGTGTGTATATATATATATATAGTTATTGAAATCCCACTACGAAATATATTTGTTACCACAACGTGACGTGTGACGTGTTGGGACAGACAACGTCATAATTCTTCGAGATAACATCCTTCCGCCTGACTGTTATGACGTTGCGATGTTGCGCGCGTGTTGCAACGAGCCAGCGCCTGCTGTGTGCTTCTCAATCCCCGATTACGGGAAGGAAGGGAGCCCGTTTGAATTTTATTATGGGGGGGGGGGGGGGGGGGTCTCTGCACTGTTATGGTCACTGTTCAATGGTCAGATGCTAAGGGTTACTGTTCAGTGTTCATCTGGTCACAATGACTGTTCATTGTTCAGCTGGCTATGGCTTTTGTTTAACGTTCAACTGGTGATGGATACTGTTCAATGTTAAGATGCGTAAGGCTTATTGTTTAATGTTCAATTCGTTCAATTTCATATTTACTAGAGGTTATTTCTTCTTCATGTTATATTTAAAGAGACGAGTCCCTCTACTATTGATAATTATTGTTCATTGTTCAACCGGAAATGGTTATTATCAATATTATATTTTGAGGAGCGCGTTCCTTTAATGTTAATGGTTATTGTTCAAAGTCCACCTCAGCGTTTCTGTATCGCTAATGATTATTGCTCATTATACAACAACTAACTGATACTGGAGAGGAGTTCTTATACTAATAAAGCTCCTTAGCACAACTGTCATTACCCTGTCATTACTTCTTCAAAAAACAATGCCTACGGATTTATGTCCCCTCTATTTTTTATTTGTTGTTCTGCAAATTTAGCTCCACACAGATGGCTCCACATGTGCTCATCAGCCAAGGAGTCAAACAGTAGACCCTAGTGACCGCGCCTGATTTCCCCATTCCTTGAATTTGCGGGAAAGTGTGGTTTACTTTCTAATACTATTTATGTTGATATTGTTATTCTTCTTTTTGATAGTATGATTATTCAATTGTTATTAAAATATTAATGATACTGAAGACAACAGAATAATACAAATGGAGCGTTCCATAAACCAAGGAAAAAATTCAACAAGTGAAATAGGTAGGACTAAGAACTGCCTCCTTGTGACTAAGCAGCTGTAGAGCCATCTATGTATAAAGGCAATAGATGAACTTATTTAACAGTGGGCATGGCAAGTATTCTTACCATTCCTGCTGATTGGGTTAATGCTCATCATACCTCCTATTTGAGATTGGTGTCCCTGAAATTCTTAACGTAATGTTCAGTGTTCAAGCGCTGGTGATCATGACCTCTTTAATTTTTTTTTTTTTTTATTATTATTATTATTATTTTTTTTTACAACCTGCTTGCGAGAGAAGTTCCTGAGACTTGTATATGGTTATTGTCCACGGATTTATCTTAACGTCGGAATATATATAATATATAAGTAAGTGGATATTCTAACGACCCAATACCAAAGGGGACAGCGTATGAAAGCAATACCAAAATAATACGATACCGAAAACTACCTCTTGAAATACGACAAGTTAAATCAACACATCATCACAAAACTTAATATAAGACAGTACTAACACCTAAACCTCTAATCAAAAAACAAAAACACCAGGAACTCCATTTAACACTACGAAACTAAAGCACGACAGCACAGTGACCCTTAAACTAAACTAAAATCCCCCCAAGAACCAGGAGCTGAAGTGGACGCCACGAAACTAAACCACGGCAATACAGAGGCACTTAAAACTTAAACTAAAACCAACGCGCCACAGTACTAAACTTAAACGTCGCACGACAATACGAAACCGCATAAACCTTAAACTAAAACCAACACACTACTAAACTAAAACATCGTACGGCAATACTGCGACTCTTAAAACTTAAACCAAAACCAGCACCAACACACTACAGTACTAAACTAAGCCACGGCGGCCCTAAAACGCTGCAGAAACGCTACTTTATACCCAATAAGACACGGTCGTTGCCCCGCGCACGAGACAACAAAAAAGACAAAACTAAAAAGACATCGAACTTGGCGAAACTTGAAAACTTGATCAGCGGTCGGGACACCAACGTATGGGGGGGGGGGGGGGGGGGGGTAGAGGAGATGGGGAGGGGTGGTGCAGGAAATGTGGGGATGGGGGGTGGGGGTGGGGAGGAAAGGTGGGGAATGGTGAGGACGGATGGGGGTGGGTGGGGGGGTGTCTGTAGCATTGCATCGTTGCATCGTTGGTGACACTTTGCAAGATTTGACGTTAAATGGTCGTGTCTCTGGATACGAGAGTCTTCAAAACTAGCATGTGACATAGGGAAGAGGGGGGGGGGGGGTAGATCACTACTTTTATGCGTATTAATCCTGTCATTATTCTAGTTATTATAATTATTATCCTTTGATTTCCATTTCCGAAGACTGGACCTATCGTCGCTGTACTTGTGACATGCATTAATGTTTGAATTAATATGCATGCCTCTTATATATATGGAGAAGCAGGTCGTGCAATATCATTCTTGAAGAAGTAATCATTGTGATTCCAATTGATGGTGATGATGGTGATGATGGTGATGATAGTGGATGATGATGAAGGTGATGGTGAGGATCATGATGGTGATGGATGACGATAATGATAATAAAGGTGAGGATGAAGATTATGATTGATGATGATGATGATAATGTAGGTGATGGTGAGGATAATGATGATGATGGTGGTGGTGAGGATAATGATGATGATGGTGGTGGTGATGATCATGGTACACATCAATAATAGTAATAACAACAGCAATAATAATAATAATAATAATAATAATAATAATAATAATAATAATAATAATTATAATAATAATAACAATAATGACATTAATAATAATAATAATAATAATAATAATAATAATAATAATAATAATAACAATAATAATAATAATAATAACAATAATAATAATCATAATAATAAAAAGAAAAAAAATAACAACAACAACAATAACAATAATAATAATAATAATTATAACAAAACTACCAATGATAATAATAATAAATGGCACCATAACCTACCCTAACAACAACAGCAATAACAACAACAATAGCGACGACGACATTAAAATCAGATCCGAATCGTCTT
>NC_061861.1:19618787-19622641 GCF_019202785.1 Penaeus chinensis | reverse complement strand
GAGAGAGAGAGAGAGAGAGGGAGGGAGGGAGGGAGGGAGGGAGGGAGGGAGGGAGGGAGGGAGGGAGGGAGGGAGGAAGGGAGGGAAAGAGAGGAAGCGGGACAGAGAGGAAGTGAGAGAGAGAGGAACAGAGAGAGAGAGAGAGAGGGAGAGAGAGAGAGCCTATAGCGTTTTCAATAAACTCCCAGTTCTGTCACAGATTCTTTTCTTGCAATTTTAAAGCAAGAAGGAATTGATTATATCTAGCCCCTTATTACTGGCCGGCTACATTATACAGTCTCCAATAAAAAAATAAAAAAATCCGAGAAAAATGTACTTCGTGACATTAAGCATGCTTTAATATCAAAGAAGAAATATTCAATAGCTTGTCCATTAACCTAATTCACTTCTCGGCAGACATTTCGCTAAGAACAAACGTATCCTTGAACTTTATCAAAACACCGTATACACCCAACAGAAATCGGCTATTCTGAATACTTACATGTGGATTAAACGAAACCAGAACGGATCCTAATATTTACCGTAAATGAAATCGCGCAGGTCCTAAACCTCTTCACAAAATTCTCGGAAACGCGCATTCCAAAACGAAACGTAAATTGTACCCTTTCACAACAAGCGCGGGGAATTGAATAAAAGGGGAATTAATGGTGACGCTAGGTTCCGGATATGGCGAGTGTCAATAAGCGCAGGAAATCGAGAGAGAAAATAGAATAGTAATGTAAAAGCGCGGTTCCGTATACGGCGAGTGTCGATCAGCGCGTCGCGAGCGATGGCGTGCGTGTGGGGCCGTCGGGCGCGATTTGACACACACACACACTCACGAGGAGAAAATACCAGTCGACGAAAAGACGGGAAAGGGAGGTAGAGGAGGAGGAGGAGGAAGGGAGAGAGGGAGGGGTAGGAAGAGCCTGGGGGAAAGGGGCGAACTTTAACGACCTTTCGATGACTACAATGTCGCCCCCCTCCTAAAAATAGCACTCCCGAATTTCACCATTACGAGACCCCGACGCGCCCTAACGTACCTGATACCGCCGACGAACCTGCCGGAGACGCGACATACCCGGAGTGGCGTCGGGGAAGGAAGAGACGAGCACGGTTTTCTGTGGTGTGACGAGGACCGAGGCCGGAATGCGTGCACCTCCACTCGACTCACGGTACTGACTGAGCCTCGACGGTCAGAGCCTGGCAGTCACGACCGTCCACTCTATTATTGATAAAACTACGGGGATTCCTGTCTGCCGCCCTCTGTACCTGTCAGGACGTAACAAGGGAAGGCTGTACGTTTGCTGGAACGTTATAGATGTTAGGACGTGGAAAGGGAGAGTTTCAAAGCTGTCGAGTTTGTAGCCGTCAGAATGTAAAATTGCCAGGTTTTGCAGCTGTTGGAACGTAGAAATAGATTTTGTAGCTGTAAGAACGGAAAATTTAATGTTTTGAAGCTGTTGAAGCATAAATATAGAATTCTTTGTTTGTAATTGTTGGAACATAAAGCTGTTGTATCTCTAAGAATGTCAAAACGGAAGAGTTCATATTTGTCGGGACGCAAAAGAGGAATCTGTATCTATCTAAACGTAGAGGGCGAAACTAATGTATTTGTCGCCCGGAATGTCAAGAGGAAACTATTGTATCTGTAAGAACGTGACCGAGAAAAAGATTTTGTAAAATGTTAAAGGCCATTTTAGTGTCACATGAGAAAGCTTATATCTTCGTTTCGTGTATGTTTGTCCGTTTCTCCTGGAAATAGATTGTGATGTTTTGACATGGATACGTCAAGATACCAAAATAAGCGCATTTGTTTGTTTACTTGTTTTGTCTTGGGTACACATAATGGTACTATAAAGAAGATGCATTAAGATACCAAAACAGATAATTCTTTCTATGTTCATAGGTATTTTACCATCTTTCCTTCTTTTTTTTTTTTTTAGATATTTTAAACACTTTAGAAACAACTTTTTGATTTAAAACAGATTAAAACAAACAAATTAAAGAAATGGAAACTAACTAATCTATGAAAACTAAATAATCGAACAAATTCAAAATAAATTTCAAAGCAAGAGATTAGGAAGCAGTTTGTCAAAACCCAAAGGAAATTTATAGAATTCTTCAACATTTCTTTTTTTTTTTTTAACTGAAGTCACTTGTGGTGTATATTTCAGGAGTCTGTTTGTTACTACGGTGAAAGAAGTTATTTATTTTCACAACAGAACGAATATCGGGTTAAGGTTAATGGCACGTAAAGATATCATATTAGTTCTGTTATTATTAGTGTTATTGTAAATATTATCGTCAGTATACTATTATGATTGTAATTTTCTTTATTAATTATACAGCTTTTATTTCAATGAATATTACTCTTGTGGTTCTTGCTGTTCTTATTACTATCGTTATTATGATTATAACTAACATTATTTTTATTATGATTATTATTGTCATGGCTGTTGCTGTTGTCATCATTATTATCAGTTAATTTGGTATACACCTACTATTTGTTGTTGTCTTTGGTGATATTATCTTTCTTATTATTATTATTATTATTATTATTATTATTATTATCATTATCATCATTATTATTGTTGTGAATTCAGGCGGGTCCTCCCGCGGGCTCCCGCCTGTTCCCCTGACGTTTACGGTTTTTATAGAAAATCTACGGACTCCTCCGCCTTGCAAGATGACGTGTTTTTTCCTGTTTTCTTGTGTTTAATTGTTGTTGTTTTTTAGAAGAATAAACCTGTGTTTCTATACCCTTTGACTTACCTTTCTCATTGGTCCGTGATATACATCTCCATCTACACTATTTTTACTACATTTAACACTACTTATACACTACTTACCTTATGTTCCACTTACCCTGCCTTATTCTTGCCTTTTTGTCTTCGACTGATTCACCTTAGCTCTGTTTCTTCGTGTTTTCCCGTTTTCCCTCATGGATCCCCTCTTTCACTCATTCGTACTTTCCTGTCATTTATTTCTTTTATGTGCCCATTTTTGTACAGTTTTATCATTCTTTTTATATTAGGTATTTTTTAGCTTATTTTAAACTCACCATACACTATCTAAAAAATTAAAACAACTGCATTATGGGTAAAATATCACCAAGCGCGGGAAGTATAAAAGGTCAAGCCAGGTCGATCAGAGGGAGAGAGGCTTTTTATCTTGTGTGGTGACAGATCGTTGGATTTTTAACTGGCTGTCTGGTGCTTCTCGAGGTGTGGCGGGTTGCCTCTGTTTATCAAGTAAGTGTGTGGTGTGTTGTCGTGTATATTGGTTGTGTTCGAAAGATTGGTGCGTTATAAATGTATAATACGGATACTCTTTTGTGTTGCCTTTTTAGCCAGCCAGTGATTTTATTTTAGTGTTCTTTTATTGCGACTGCGGGATCACTTTAAATTACATGAGAGTCATCACCAAAATACGCCAAAGCCATATGGAAATTGCCTGTAGTTGGGTAACACGCTACCAAACTAACATCTCAAACGCTACGGACATTGATTATCCAATACAATATTATTGTTATTATTATCACCATTATTATTAATATTATCATTAAATTATTATTATCATTATTATTATTTTTGTTATTATTATTACTAATTATCATTATTACTACTACCACTACTGTTATCATTATTATTATAGTTATTATTATTGTTACTGTCGCTATCCCTATCATCATCACCATCATCTTCATCATTATCAATGTTATCATAATCATCATTATCATAACTATCATCATAATTAGTATTAGAATTTTATTTTCTTGTTATCATAATTATCAATAACACTGACATCATTACGAACATTATTATCATTGTGATGATTATAATAATAGTAGTAATAGTGATATAGATAATGAC
>NC_061861.1:19591287-19601287 GCF_019202785.1 Penaeus chinensis | reverse complement strand
TGTTCTGCCCAGGGATCCCTTTACAGAGTGGGATACTTCCTTGGCTGTAAAGGGAAGCGAAATGAAAATCTCTTCCCAAAGCGGCGCCACTGCATTGGTCTTTCGCCCCAGCTAGAGAGGGAAAGACGAAACCAAAACAAAAACTGTAGTATAATAATAAGGTTATTAAACAGTGGCTATTTTATCATATCAGGTATACTTTTACTTTAAAAATAAGTAATATATTTTACAAGTAATAATGATGCCAAAATGCCCCACTGATATTTTTAAGATCATCCAATTGTCAATTTGACCAAGTAAAGCAAACCAATGCCCGCTCCGACATGCCGAAGACACGACCTCCAGGCATCGTTTTCGCACATGGACACGTTTGCTCTATATACTGCCCTATTTCAAATGCCTCATTGGTGGCTTCAAGATGCTCAAAGATACAGCATTAATGTTGTTGTTTTTTATGTCAATTTTTATTATCTTTTCATGCCATTACCCAGTCCCCAATAAATACAGAATCAAACCAAAGTATCCCACGACAGTCTTTGACGGCGGAAATGACTATCTCTGTGTGCATGGATGTACGTACCCCCCTCACTCTCTTGCTCTTTTTTCGCGCTGCGGAGGGATTTTCATCTCGGATCCGTTTACAGCTGGGGAAGCATCCAGCTCTGTGAAGGGATCCCTGGACAGAATAGATTAATGTGACCAGCCGTGGGGGGCGGGAGCTTAGGAGACAGAAAGTGCTATCATTATGATGTCGCTGAGGTGATACTCAAGGATATTATCTGAATAATGGAAGGAAGATAAGGCATAAACATTATTTCAGAGAGGTTGAAGATTTTAGCTATTAACTGCTCGGCACTTTAATGGGTATCTATTGCAAATTTTAAGATTATGGAACCATTAGTAACGGATCGCCTAGGTACATAAAACTGAACTGAATTAATAAAAGGAAGAACGGTAAGAAAAAAAAAAAAGATAATTTATTATTAAAGAATCGAAGACAATATAGATAAGATTACATAAGAAACACACACACACAAGGGGGGAGGGGGGGAGAGTGGGAAGAGAAGAGATAATGGAAGATTGATAAGAACGAAAGAGCCATAGATAATCCTTTCAGCGAATACGATTTTGAAAATATTCTAGAACACTAGAAAAAATACGATGTCTTTTGAAAGCATTCATCTGCATATACGGATGTACCGAAGCAAGTTCAAAATATCCGGTAGGAATATAAGCCGACAAGATGAAAAAAGTCATAAAGTCCTTGATAAAAAAATAAAAAAAAAAATATATATATGTGTGTGTGTGTGTGTGTGTGTGTGTGTGTGTGTGTGTGTGTGTGTGTGTGTGTCTGTTTGTGTGTGTGTGTGTGTGTGAGTGTGAGTGTGTGTGTGTGTGTGTCTGTGTGTATATGTGTGTGTGTATGTATGTGTGTGTGTGTGTGTGTGTGTGTGTGTGTGTGTGTGTGTGTGTGTGTGTGTATATATATATATATGTATATATATATATATATTGCATAGTCCTTGTTGTACGTTAATTACATGAGGGAAGGGGGGTGGTAAATTACGAATGAAAACAAAAGTTACATAGACGCAAAATATTTGACAAAAAATAGAAAATAAGAATATAAATTGTATGAGGATCATTTCTAGTTTTATGATGATAATGGCAGCTGTAGCAGTGATAGTAAGGATAACGTACAGTGACGTTTATCATTTCCAAACCGCATTTATCATTTCCAAACCGACTTTACTTTTTCCACCACGAAATTATATACACTTCAATTGAACTATACAAACATCACATGTATTCCCATTCTTGAAAAATAAGTTCGCATTACACCATGTCATAAACATTTATACTCACTTTCCCTTTTAATACCACGCACATAACATCGCTTCCTATTGGCTGGATTAGAAACGCGCGTTTTGATTGGTCGAGCTCCGCCAGATGAGAATCAGCTGCCAGAAGCCTGTGATCAGCTGAGCCAAGTCACGCTGTCCTTGCACTTATTGTAAGTATACTTTCGTAAAATATCATATTGGTTGTAATGAATTCTTTTTTACGTTCTGTTTTTGTTTTATTTCTGTATAATATAAGGTTATATAAGTAGTGAGAGATAGAGAAAAGAAAGAGGTCTGACTTTCTGCCATGGTATTGTTTTTTTTCCTCTTAATGTTACAACGAAGGAAGGATAATAGTGTTACATATCTGACTATCTCTCCAATTTCAGTTTAGTCAACATAAAACAATGTCGAGGAAAAGGGGCATTTCGGGATGATGTTGAATTGGTGATACCTGGTGCCATTGCATCATTTATGTATTTGGTTTTATGTAGTATAGGATAATGGAAAGTATTCTCAGTATTCTTACAAATATGTGAATATTAGTATTCTGATATGAGTGTTTTGGGTTAATTTGGAAATGATGCCTAACATAGATTTTTTCAATAAGCAATATATTTTTCCAGTAGTTTCTGATGTGTTTCTAACAAATCTATCATGCTTTTCCTTTGCAAACAAAGCACAGCCCTGATTTTGGACCCGATATTTGGGAAGGGCATAATACATATCAGGAAATAAGGTGGGGGGTGGGGGTGGGAATTTCAAGAAATATTAGTAATACAAGGGAGAGCACAATATATCCCCTGGCTTCCAGCTTAAAGAAGGGGCTTCACTCCCTTAACCCTTCACCACCGGGTAACAGAAACCCCTGAGTGTAATAAACTCTGGTGATTTCTGGCAACGGCCAGACACTGGGCACAGGAGTCCGCCACATCAAGCAGAACATCCCGTTCCACACTGGTGCGTTACTGCACGTACAGGCATCAAATACTGATGTGTTTTTGGGTGATATAGGGGGTCTTGCCCCCTTATATCCTCTTTTGGGGGGGCTGCTGTCCCTCCCCCCCCCCACCCTCCACCTGGTCCTCAAAATCACCTAATATGTTCCAGCAGGAGAGAGTCAAGACCCCATAACAGTTTTATTCACACCTTACCTCAAGCATTATCTCAGGTCTTCCAGGTCGTCGTTGGCAGGAATGATTCCTGCCATTCCTATCAGACAGCGGAAGGTTCTGTTTTATGGCCTCACAGTTTGGCCACAGGACTTCCACAAGCAGTACAACATGATTTTGTGTCGTTATTTCGATGATATTATGCAGTGAAATCAAAATAGTTATTATCACACCTGATACACTTCCTAGCCATGATGGAACTGATTTGAATTTCAACCGTCGTCTTCTAGGCCCAGCTTCTGTTGCCACATGATCTATTTTATATCTGATTGGTTTTAATGTGCTGGACGTCACTGGCCAGCACAAATCTAATTGGCTCATTTGATGTCCCTCCCTTACGTCATGCTTCAAATTCGTTCAATTTTCTGCCGCTCTTAAGGACTTTTTGTCATTTTGTCGCGGCACCAAAGGTTACTGCAGTTCCTAGACTTTACACCTTCATTACCGCTATTATTAATTTGTGAAGAAAATATTCAAGAAGAAAACTTTAATAGAATCATATGTTCTACTTCTTTGTAAGCTCAGATTCTGTTACGAAGGTGTTAGGCGTCATTTCCAACAATACTGTATTTTGATTTGGTTCTTTTATACTAAGAAAAAGCAAATGGGAATCAACCTCTCAAAAGCATACAAGAGTTTCCCTTCAGTTCAGACACCAGAGATATTGGGAATTCTTGAGCCTAGGACTGCAATCGCCCCCCCCCCCCCCCTACACACACATACTCACGCACACCACAGCCCCAGGCAAGCCTCAGAATATCCAGCAGAGGCTAACAAATCTCTGCTTTATATCCCAATAGAGGGTGGGCAGGTTCTTTATTTTGAAATCAACACAAACATGTATAAGCTTTTTATCTTGCCAAAATACACATGAAGGAGGATTGTTGGTCTTTGCTGGAGTGCCAGAGGTGTGAAGGCCAAAGCTGCCCCTTGAGTCTTTGAAGTTGTATTTTTTTATAAGTAGTTGTGGGCTTAGCACTTTTTAGATGCAATAGCATTAGTATAGGTATTCTTTTATGGCTGTTATCTGGTAATTTATTTCTGCATACATGATATATTTTCTTATCTAAAATTGTTCCACACTAGCCAGCCTACAGAACAAAATATGTGCTTTTATCTCCTCAAACTTTATATGACATTTAGATATAAGATCAGTTTTAACCCAATGCTGATGGGCATGATGTATAAGTATGTGCTATGCCCACTGTGAGTACTTGTTTGATTGTTTTTACACAGATGGCTACACTTGTACTAAGTCACCAAAGAGCCAGTTACGAATACTGCCTGTCTCGCCTGTTTACTCTTTTCTTTGATTTACGAAAATATTTTACGTTATCTTATTTTGTTGTTACTAAGGTTTATATCATTATAGTTTACTCATTGACTGTAAGCGCCAAATTCATGCACTCAGATTATTTGTGTTAACTAAGGGTGACTGATACCATTGTGGCGAACTCGCTTCTAGATTTATTGGAATGCGGTCAAACCTGTAATCAATACATAATCAATACAATATCAATCATAAATCAATACAATAATAATACAGTAATAATTAAAGTTACTGTTACAATTTGACTTAGATTCACTAATGAGATTATATCAGTACTTATAATATTACAACTATAGAAAGAATACATTTTACTGGTTGCTAAGAATATCTTTATACCCTACTGTTTAAGGTAAACAACAACATACACGGACACTAATCTATAGCTATACATGAATGTGTATGATACATACGCATAGCGGGAACAGTCAAGGCCTTTAACAGAAGTCCTCAGATCGGCCCTTATGTATGTGTTTTCGAGCCAGTATCCACTCTCAAACTACTCTATAAACCTGTGATGGCCCCCTTTCGTGAGACACCCTTCCTTCCATATGTATGTCAACACTAGGGACAAGGCCTAATTCAGCACATATATACAAACGGAGGAACATGGCTATGGTATTATCCTTATCGCAACCCAAAAGGAAACTGTCAACCATGTCCTAGTGGGGATAATATACGCGTGATGCTGATGCCAGCAGCTATGTCATGCCGATGTTGAAAACAACGGCTACATTGACTCCTTTGTGGCTAAGCACTAACAGAGACATCTATGTGCAGAGACATTTCACAAAAAATATAGAAAATGAGCACAGCATTTTCCCCATCTTTTATTAATTTTCCCTGGCGGCATTGGGTTAAACTTTTGCACAGGGCAAGATAGACAATAGATGGGATTCACAGAATGATAAATTCTTAGACATTCAGCTCTGTGATGTACATGTTGAATAAGTTGTAAAAAAGTTAACATAAGCTGTTTTAATTACAGAATAAAAACACTTAAAAACTATTCATCACCATCATTTCTACTATTCATAATCTCCCTGTTGATTCCTCATGACAGTTGTAACCAGCTTATGAACCATCCTGCCAGAGTATATGGTGGAGATTAATTGGCTTTTGCAGGAGCCCCAATGGCACCCGGCCTATGATCATGGCACGGATGCATCTTATGCTATAGGAGTTATTTTCTGACTTTTATATTGTGTAATAACTGTGGCACTGAAGGAAATATCTTTTTATAATGATGTACCTATATATTTTAGATGCTGTTTGCTTCCCACTATACAGATTTAACAAAACTGAAAATTTAAAAGGTAGTACTGGAAAAATAAAAAGGTATGTCATTAATTAGATTACATGTGATGAACTACACATTATAATCCCCCAAATCCTCATCTCCATTTTTAATCTTTGTTTACTATTGGAATATTAAAGATGTTTTTTTCAAATCAAATCCTTTAATTCTTCATTACCTTTGTATTTTTTCCCCTAGACAAATTTTAGGATTGTTTAATTACGTAAGTACAGGTTTCAAGTAGTGTATTATTTCAAAATAATTTTGCCAAACAATTTTTTATTATGTTTGCATCAGAGATCACAGATCATTTTGTACTTGCATGACAGATATCCTATTGAAAAGTGTCACTTAACCTTTATTGGCTTTTAAAAGTGTTTTCATTATTTTGCCAAGATTTTCTGTGATAAAATGCCTAGTCTGAAGTTCAGTCCACTAGTTGTGGATTTTCAAGCAACTGTTGTGGCCTTCATGCCTTTGGCACACAGACAAATGCTAGTATATTTCCATCATGCATAATCTGGCAAGATTCAAGCTTCGAGTTATTCCTTACTTGGTGATAAATCCTGAGGCAGGTCTGCCAGTGTCAACAAATGCAGAATCTACAACAAGCACATGTAACATGATTACCCTCCAAATGTATTGCATAATATTTTGCAAATGTTTGATTCTTGCCATTGAAATTAACTTTCTGCTTTTTTAGTTTGTAGCATTGCAGAAATGTAGAAAGTTAAAGTTAATCCAATTTTAAAGTTTCCCATTCATTAGAGCTTATTAAGTTGTCCTATAGAGTAAACAACAATGGTTTGTACATTTCAAAGGGAGTTGATAACTGTATGTATTTATAAAACACTTGTATCACATACTAACAGTGTGTCTTAGAAGCTGGAGATATGTTTTTACTGTGTTACCTAGTATCAAAGATTAAGAACTGCTTGGCTATGACAGTTGCTATGTTGGCCAGACTCTGACATACGTTTGCATTAGTAAAATTAACCAAGCTTTAATGAATGGACCTTGCTACCCCAGACCTGCTGCTCTGTGGCAACCCTATTTTTCACTTATGCAAATGTGGTTTAACTGCTTTCACGATTGAATCCACAGCACAGTCATTTGGAAGGCATTACTTATGATAGCAGAAAGATTAAGTGCCTTCCCCTTTGACATATGTGAAAGACGGCTAATTCTTTAAGGTTGATTTTATATCAGAAACACACTTTGTTTATGGAGAGTGATTGGCTGATATTTTAAAAATTTTGAGAATGACATTGTGGTCATTCACTATCAGGTGCCTATTATTTTGTATGAGTTGTTTACTCGACGTATTTAGAAATCAGTTTATTCTGGGTGTTCCCATTTTAAAGCAATTCATTATGAAGGTTTGTTTACATGTAAATTATAAACTTTCCTTTTTGCTCTCTTAGTAAATCAAATGTGATAAGATTTCATTCTGTACCAAGAAAATGTGATAGATAAGTGACCTTACTAGCAATAATAGAAAATGTGATATAAATTATATGTTGTTGGACTGATATTGTAGTACTTGCTTGTCAGATTTTGCAAATATAGCAAATATGAATAAGAACGATTTTTGTAGTTATTAAGTAGAGATGTATATTCTAATCCATTGACTGCAAAGGACTTGCTATACATAGAAGTCTGCTGTAATTTTTGTCTTCTCAGTTATTTAGTCCTAATTGCCTCCAAAAGTACCAAGGAGTCCATTATTGTCCTACCTGTCTCACCCTATTTCTTATCTTTTAGAATTATTTATTTTGTTTTTTATTGTTATTAGTATTTTGATTCAATTATAATACTCATAATGTCAATAACGATGATAACAACATGACCAGTATTTAGCTTAATAGCATAATTCAAGGAATGGGTAAATCCGGAGAGGTCACTAATGCCAACTGATGGACTCCTCGGCGGCTCTGCTCTTCGGGGGGTCTTCAGCATACAACAACAACAAAAATAACAACAACAAAAAAGATGAAAGAAATTTACAGTGGACAGTACATGTAACTGCAGCCAGTACGTTAAAACACTTTGTTAATCTGAAAGCCAGTATGTATCTTTGCTTTCTAAGAATGTATTTATCGTTGTTTTTGATTAACCTACTGGTGTATGTACATGTGGTTTCCACTTTTTTGTCTAGTCAATTTTGGTGATTTTGATGATGCATAGTTGTTGAACGCATCCCTTGAATTTTAGGGGACACAGTTTTTTAGTTCATAATTGTCATTACTGTTATTATTTTATTCTTAATGTTATTTTTGCTTTGTTGCCATAGCAGTATTATTGGTAAAGGAAGTAAAAACTTTTTTATTCGTAAATTCTAGGATAGATGCAAACAGGTGAACTTAGGTAGGCCTGGTAAGTGACTGCTTAGTGACGGAAGACTTGTTGAGCCGTCTCCAAGTAAATGAAATAAATGAATCTTGATATCGACAGACTGCAGTTATGTATAGTCTATATATAACTTAAGACAATGTGAAGGTAATTCTTGAAGAGACACCTATTGAAGTTATCAAGAACTAAAACCTTGCTTCATGTTTAGTCATAAATTAATGAATATATTACTGTGAAAAGTAGAGGACTGCTTAATGTATAGATTTAGTTAGGCAACTTGATCCTTGCCTTTAAAAAGTCTTTTTTATTCCCCCTTGATATACTTTACATTAATTCTTGTCAGGAAATTATGTTCTGGAGCGAAATGAATAGATTTGTAGTAGTTCTCTCAGTAATTCTTTGCACAAACTTTTTTTTCCCTGCCTACCTGGCAGGGTAAACATTGCTGCCATCAGTTTGAGACAATATTGTAAAGATTTTTATTGCTATAATTAGCATTATTTGGGGATTTTTTTTTTTTTTTTTTTTTTTTAATAATTTTATCTCTACGATAACTATCCCAAGTGTCTCTTCAAGATTAATTTAATAGAATAAGTGGAATCCCATGAGCATTAGAAAAACACACTAATTCCTTACTAGTATATTTGCATATTAAATTTGATATATTTCTCATCAAAACCTTACTTCCCATGACCTTAGCACAGAATCATATATATATATGTATACACACATATATATATATATATATATATATATATATATATATATATATACATATATACACAAATATATAAAACAGAAAAGTTCCTGATAATGAATCCCTTGCAGTTCATTCCCCATTTCAGAATTGAGACAACCAGTTGACTTTCCTGATTATTTGTGTGTTCTTCTAATGTTGGGCATGTATTGTTGGCAGAACCCCACAGCAGCCGCAGCGATGGTGTGCATCCCCTGCATCGTAGTGCCCGTTCTCCTCTTCATCTGGCACCGTTTCCTGCAACCCATCATCCTCAGGTTCTGGAACCCGTGGGGCAAAGTGACCGACGGCACAGACAAGAAGACAGATGGCAAGGATGGCAAGAGTGCGTGTCCAGCCTCGAACGGAACTGCGACGGCCAACGGGAGTCTTTCCTGCCCATTCTCCGGGAAGGCTGCTACCCCTGCTGGCGCCCAGTCGGAGGAGGGGGATAAAAAGAACGATTGATTGGGGTGCAGCGTTGTGAGAGTTCTTGTCTCGGTTTGGGGTTTGTGAATATCTCCCAGGGATTTGTTTCATCATTCCAGACAGTTGGACGTGACGCATTCATACCCCCACATGCGTTTTAGCATCCAAAGTATCCGAATATATTATATGTTAGCAAAAATAAAATATAAATCCTAATGTAAATGTTTAAAGTCAGAAGTAATGATCATCAATTTGAAAGGGATGTTTATATTCAGGGAAATAAAGCTACCATGATTAAAATCACTAAATATTTTATATGGATGAATGAGATATAGTAATTGTATATTATCATATGATATAATTTTTACACCAGTCATTTCTTATTGTAGATGAGCTTCAAAAACTCTTTGTCTGTTATATTTTGCACTATGAACACTTCCATTGCTGTATATCACTCAAAAATGATTAGTTAAGCTTTATATGTTACCAAAATGTATTTTTATTATGGTTAAATAAACAAAGTAGATCAATTTACAACCTTTTTATTTATTTATATATTCATTTATTTTTTTGTTATTATTACTATACTTTTTTGTTTATGCATGCAATAATGGTTATAGAGAGACTCATTTCTTCTTAAGTAGGTTTTTAAAATTTTGGTGGCCAGAAGTGTAAATCCTTCACAAGCACGGAATAGTATTAAGTAGTAAAATCTTTGGGTAGCTGAATAAAAAGACAAGCTAACTTATAGAATGAATGGTGAACATTGTAATGTTATTTCTCCAATGCAGTATTTTTCCTCAGTTTTAAGATGGGCAATGGTTAAGATTTGTTATTGTGATA
>NC_061861.1:19571519-19573687 GCF_019202785.1 Penaeus chinensis | reverse complement strand
CTCGCTCGTGCTCACGTGTCTGTCCCCCCTCTTCCTCGTTCCTCTCCTCACGCTCACGCTGTCTGTTCCCGCTCTCTCGTTCCTCCTCCTCACGCTCACGCTGTCTGTCCCGCTCTCCTCGTTCCTCCTCCTCACGCTCACGCTGTCTGTCCCGCTCTCCTCGTTCCTCCTCCTCACGCTCACGCTGTCTGTCCCGCTCTCCTCGTTCCTCCTCCTCACGCTCACGCTGTCTGTCCCGCTCTCCTCGTTCCTCCTCCTCACGCTCACGCTGTCTGTCCCGCTCTCCTCGTTCCTCCTCCTCACGCTCACGCTGTCTGTCCCGCTCTCCTCGTTCCTCCTCCTCACGCTCACGCTGCCTCGCTCGTGCTCACGCTGTCTGTCCCGCTCTCCTCGTTCCTCCTCCTCACGCTCACGCTGTCTGTCCCGCTCTCCTCGTTCCTCCTCCTCACGCTCACGCTGTCTGTCCCGCTCTCCTCGTTCCTCCTCCTCACGCTCACGCTGCCTCGCTCGTGCTCACGCTGTCTGTCCCGCTCTCCTCGTTCCTCCTCCTCACGCTCACGCTGTCTGTCCCGCTCTCCTCGTTCCTCCTCCTCACGCTCACGCTGTCTGTCCCGCTCTCCTCGTTCCTCCTCCTCACGCTCACGCTGCCTCGCTCGTGCTCACGCTGTCTGTCCCGCTCTCCTCGTTCCTCCTCCTCACGCTCACGCTGCCTCGCTCGTGCTCACGCTGTCTGTCCCGCTCTCCTCGTTCCTCCTCCTCACGCTCACGCTGCCTCGCTCGTGCTCACGCTGTCTGTCCCGCTCTCCTCGTTCCTCCTCCTCACGCTCACGCTGCCTCGCTCGTGCTCACGCTGTCTGTCCCGCTCTCCTCGTTCCTCCTCCTCACGCTCACGCTGTCTGTCCCGCTCTCCTCGTTCCTCCTCCTCACGCTCACGCTGTCTGTCCCGCTCTCCTCGTTCCTCCTCCTCACGCTCACGCTGTCTGTCCCGCTCTCCTCGTTCCTCCTCCTCACGCTCACGCTGTCTGTCCCGCTCTCCTCGTTCCTCCTCCTCACGCTCACGCTGTCTGTCCCGCTCTCCTCGTTCCTCCTCCTCACGCTCACGCTGTCTGTCCCGCTCTCCTCGTTCCTCCTCCTCACCTCACGCTCACGCTGTCTGTCCCGCTCTCCCTCGTTCCTCCTCCTCACGCTCACGCTGTCTGTCCCGCTCTCCTCGTTCCTCCTCCTCACGCTCACGCTGTCTGTCCCGCTCTCCTCGTTCCTCCTCCTCACGCTCACGCTGTCTGTCCCGCTCTCCTCGTTCCTCCTCCTCACGCTCACGCTGTCTGTCCCGCTCTCCTCGTTCCTCCTCCTCACGCTCACGCTGTCTGTCCCGCTCTCCTCGTTCCTCCTCCTCACGCTCACGCTGTCTGTCCCGCTCTCCTCGTTCCTCCTCCTCACGCTCACGCTGTCTGTCCCGCTCTCCTCGTTCCTCCTCCTCACGCTCACGCTGTCTGTCCCGCTCTCCTCGTTCCTCCTCCTCACGCTCACGCTGTCTGTCCCGCTCTCCTCGTTCCTCCTCCTCACGCTCACGCTGTCTGTCCCGCTCTCCTCGTTCCTCCTCCTCACGCTCACGCTGTCTGTCCCGCTCTCCTCGTTCCTCCTCCTCACGCTCACGCTGTCCTCGCTCGTCTCACGCTGCTGTCCCGTCCCCTTTCGTCCTTTCCTCCCTCACGCTCACCTGTCCGTCCGCTCTCCTCGTTCCTCCTCCTCACGCTCACGCTGTCTGTCCCGCCTTCGTTCCTCCTCCACACCTCACGCTGTCGTCCCGCTCTCCTCGTTCCCCTCCTCAGGGCTAAACGCTGTCTTCCCGCTCTCCTCGTTCCTCCTCCTCACGCTCACGCTGCCCTGCCCCGCTCTCCTGGGTCTCCTCCTCACGCTCACGCGTCTGTCCCGCTTCCTCGTTCCTCTCCTCCCCCCACCTGCCTCGCTCGTGTCACCTTCTGTCCCCCCTCTCCTCGTTCCTCCTCCCACCTCCGCTGCCCTGTCCCGCTTCCTCGTCCCCTCCTCACGCTCACCCCTGTCGTCCCCCTTTCTCTTTTCCTCTCCTCACGCTCACGCTGTCTGTCCCGCTCCCTGGGTCTCCTCCTAAAACGCTCACGTGTCTTTCCCGCCCCCCCCTCGTTCCTTTT
>NC_061861.1:19550940-19571419 GCF_019202785.1 Penaeus chinensis | reverse complement strand
TCCTCAAGTGTTCGTCGTCACGCTACCTAATGTGACCTCGGTAGAAAGCGTGACCTTCACAGCTTATAACAGTAAGTAACAAGAGCGCTGAGTTAGCAGTTTGTGCTAGTTCGTGAGTCTGACTGGAGGGGATGCTAATTTGGATTTCACAGCTTATAATAAAGAGTGAATCAGAACGCTAAAGTCAGCAGTAATATGCTATTGTTAGTGGTTTGTGCTCATTTGTGGATATGACCTGAACAGCTTATAAGGAAACCGGAAGTTAGTGGTAATATCCTTGCTATTGTTAGTCGTTTTTTATTATTTCTGAATGGTGGAGATGTCAATGGAACTTACAGGCTTATAATAGTGCTTAAAGAAAATGCCATAAGCTCCAAATACCGATTTATAGGCTAACAAATCTACGGTCGTCCACGCCACGTTTCATTACAATAATTTAGGAATATTTTGATTGATTACATGTTTCTATTCATCATAATACAAATGCAATTATCTGGAAAACGCAACACAGAAGTAGGCCATAGGTCTATGATTTATTTATATGTGGTCATTTAACTTGAAGTACGGACTTTCAGTGAAAACATGACACCAGGCTCAAACAAGCTGACAGGTTCTTACTGGTAATAATAATAAGGATGTCAATAATAATAATAATGATAATAATAATGATGTCAATAATAACAATAATAATGATAAGGACAATAATGAGGATAATAATAATAGTAATAATAATAATAATGATGATGATGATAATAATGATAATAATAATAGTAGTGATAATAATAATAATATCAATAATGATAATAATAAAAATAATAATAATAATAATAATGATAATAATAATAATAATAATAATAATAATAATAATAATAATAATAATAATAATAATAAGGATAATGATGAAAATGATAATGATAAAGATAATAATGATAATGATGAAAATGATTTTATATATATATATAAATATATATATACATATATATATATATATATATATATATATATATATATATATACACACACATACATGTACATATATATATATATATATATATATATATATATATATATATATATATATGTATGTATACATATATATATATATATATATATATATATATATATATATTTATATGTATACATTTTTATATATATACATATATATATATATATATGAATATATAAATATATATATATGTATGTATGGATATATATATATATATATATATATATATATATATATATATATATATATATGTATATATATGTATATATATGTATATATATCATATGTATATCATATATTATATTATATGTATATCCTTCTAGTCCGGAAGGTGAAGCTCTCCCGGAGCATCAAGACACAACCAACAGACTTCGAAGACGTTTTGGAAAAAGGTGAGTGAGAAGTTGCTCCTGTCTCCTTCGCCTTTCTTTAGTCAGTTATTGCGGCCTCAATTAATATAACGTATAGTTTATATGACGTACATCCTTAATTGTTGTTGATGGTTGTCAATCCATATCTACGATAGACTTACCCAATATATGCAAATCCGCGCGAGTGTACATACAAATCGCCCGCATGCGAGTGTGTGCATCGGCCTTTCATATATTGGTAAGTCACACCTAGATACGGTAGTGGGTGCAGTCTATTATAGATAGGATTGAGAACCATCAACAATGATTACCTAACCAACTACTCCCCTGGGGAAGGATCACTGATCAATCACCCCAGTATAAAGACTCAGTCAACTACTTGATGTCAGCGTGGCTCCAAGTAGTTCGTCAAGCACCCGCATCGTTGGTGGCACGAATATGAATGAATATCCTTAATTACTACGGCCTGAATTAATAGAACGTGTATTTTGTTAGGGATGATGTGGGTAGCTAAGTGATAGTCATGTAGCTTTATTTTTTATTCAAGGGCAGATTTTTTTATGATACGGTAATTGTGTCTGTCTTGTTGAGTTAAATGTTGTAGTCATTAAGGTGATGAGACAGCAAATTCAAGCAATAAAAGACACACAGACATGCTGTCTTTGCCTCCACCTCTTTCTCTCTCTCTCTCTCTCTCTCTCTCTCTCTCTCTCTCTCTCTCTCTCTCTCTCTCTCTCTCTCTCTCTCTCTCTCTCTCTCTCTCTCTCTCTCCCTTCCTCCCTCTCTTCCTCCCTCCCTCCCTCTCTCTCTCTCTCTCTCTCTCTCTCTCTCTCTCTCTCTCTCTCTCTCTCTCTCTCTCTCTCTCTCTCTCTCTCTCTCTCTCTCTCTCTCTCTTTCCTTCTCTTCCTCTCTCCCTCTCCCTCCCTCTCTTCTCTCTCTCTCTCTCTCTCTCTCTCTCTCTCTCTCTCTCTCTCTCTCTCTCTCTCTCTCTCTCTCTCTCTCTCTCTCTCTCTCTCTCCATCCCACCTTCCTTACCTCCTTTACTCTCTCTTCTTTCTTCCTTTCCTCCCTCTCTCCCTCGCCATATCTTTCTCTCTTTTCCTTCCTTCGTCCTTTCCTGTCTCTCCCCCTATCAAACAAATAAATAAACTCAACCCCCACATAGCCAAACAACAACAAACACAAACATCCCCCCCCCCCACACACACACAATTCTCACACTAATATCTCTCCTTCCTATTGCAAAAACGGCAGAGTTGAACCACGCAGAGGGGAAGTTGCAGAGCACAGTGCTTTCGCCGGAACAGATCTCAGCCGCACATCTCAGGTTTACCATTATGGAAGGTACGTCGAGCTCCTGGTTATACTGCCCAGATCTAGCCTTGGTTCCCAGAGTTAACTACAGAAACCTTGTCTTGATAAATCTGATGATAATAATAATGATAATGAAGATAATGATAAAATGATAATGATAATATGATAAAGATGATCATGATAAGATATTAACCTTGATGAGGATAAAATTATAACGATAATAATGATAAAATGATAATGATAATATGATAAAGATGATAATGATAAGATATTAACCTTGATAAGGATAAAATGATAACGTTAATAATGATAAAATGATAATGATAATATGATAAAGATGATAATGATAAGATATTAACCTTGATAGTGATAAAATGATAACGATGATAATGATAAATGATAATGTGTCCACCACTACAGCCACCTTCTTTAGCTTTGTGCACATTGGAATAATACTCTTTATTAAGATAGTTCCGTTTGGGTGGCTTCACATTAGTTAATTAGAGCGTTTAGGGTTAGTTATCTGTGTAGGTATTCATGTAATTATAAAAAAAAATACCATTATTATCATCACTGTTATTATAGTTGTCGTGTTTATCATAACAATAATAATAATGATAATGATAATGATAATAATAATAATGAGAACAACAATAATAATGATAATAATAATAATGAGAACAACAATAATAATGATAATAATAATAATAATAATAACAATAATAATGATAATAATATATGACATTTACAATGATAATATAATGATAATGATGAAAATGTCAATAACAATAATCATAAAGATGATAGTGATAATTATAATGACAATAATAATGATAACACTAATTATAATGACAATAATAATGATAACACTAATTATAATGACAATAATAATGAGAATGAGAATGAGAATGATAGTAATGGTAATGAGGATGAAAAGTGATCAATTGCACTAAAAATAATAACAACAGTAATAATAATGATAAAAAATAACTCCTTATGTCAGGTCACGCCCACTTTTGCAACGTCCACAAATTCTCCATAACAAAAAAGGAAAAAAAGGAAAAAAAGAATCAAATAAGCATAAAACCAAAATTCAATCTAACAAAGAAAAAATCAAATCACGACAAAAAAAAAAAAAAAAAAAAAAAAAATCAAATAAGCATAAAACCAAAATCAAATCAAACAAAAAAAAAATCAAATCACTTTTTTTTTTCTCTCCCTCCTCCCCCCCACTCCCCTTCCTCCTCCTCCACTCCCGTTCCTCCTCCTCCACTCCCGTTCCTCCTCCTCCACTCCCGTTCCTCCTCCTCCACTCCCGTTCCTCCTCCTCCACTCCCGTTCCTCCTCCTCCACTCCCGTTCCTCCTCCTCCACTCCCGTTCCTCCTCCTCCACTCCCGTTCCTCCTCCTCCACTCCCGTTCCTCCTCCTCCACTCCCGTTCCTCCTCCTCCACTCCCGTTCCTCCTCCTCCACTCCCGTTCCTCCTCCTCCACTCCCGTTCCTCCTCCTCCACTCCCGTTCCTCCTCCTCCCCTTCCTCCTCCTCCTCCTCCTCCTCCTCCTCCAGGTCACGGCCACTTCTGCAGCGTGCACAAGTTCTCCGTCACGGGCTCCCAGAACGCGCCGCCAGCCAACCCGACCGCCGCCCTTCTCCTCAGCACCAAAGAGGAAACGTCTCCTCCTCCCTCGCGTCTCTCGTCTGAGTCTCCGGAGGAAAGCGCGGGTCAGGCGACGCAGAAACCTCGGGCGCCTGTGCAGGTTGTTGTTACTGTGGTTGATGCTTTTTTGTGTGATTTTATTCTCCGTCTCTTATCTTCATCTTCATTTTCATTTTCATCTTCATATTCGTCTTCATCATTTTCATCTTCATATTCGTCTTCATCATTTTCATCTTCATATTCGTCTTCATCATTTTCATCTTCATATTCGTTTTCATCATTATCATTATTATTACTATTACCATTACCATTATCTTTGTTAATATTACTTTGATAGTCATTGTTATTATCAGTTTTATCATTTTGATAGTTATTATCATTATCAATCGTTTCACTGTTCGCTTGGGCGAAGTTTAGAAATGTCAAATATTTTATTTTGTTTTATTACTAGTTTATCTCTGAATTCAAGACCCTTGTGACTTATACAAAGTTTGTTGTTATAAGCCAATGCTATTTTGAACCTACCTATACATTCATATTATTATTATCGTTATCGCTATCATTTATTATCATTGTTATTATTATTATTATTATTATTATTATTATTGTTATTATTATTAGTAGTATTAGCAGTAGTAGTAGTAGTAGTAGTAGTATTGTTATTATTATTATTATTATCATTATTATTATTATCATCATTATTATCATTATCATTATTATTGCTATATTTGTTATTATCTCAAACAGGGCCTTGCATTTAAAAAAATAATTCTGAAAATCTGATTTCCGTGATCAAATGTAAGGACTCTGGACCAACTTGCAGCATGACCTTTGCAAACCAAACTCAGTATGTCTAATCTTAGCAAACCTCACCCCCTTTTGTTGATCTTCCTTCAACGCATATTAAAGTAGAAAAATAACTAGCTCACATGTGCATAGCAAAGAGGCAACGGATTTTCTTCTTTACATATTTTTAGACGACAAAGAATTCTAAATTATATGACCTTTGAGACTTCCTTGTTACCCGATTTATACATTTATATACTATTGATTATGATAATGATGACATGAATGATAGGTTTAAAATAACTTTGACTCATATAAACAAGATTATATACTTCCTAAATAGAGACAAACTATTAAAACAAAACACATATACAAATACGAGAAATATTAACCAATGAAATAAGACATAATACAGAAATATGGATCAATTCCTCACGTCTACCTTTTGTCTCTGCAGGTAATGCCAAAGGAAGGGCCTGTAACTATGGTGGCATCACTTTTCGAGGAGGAAGAAGATAACAAATTCATTGCAGAAGATATATCAGAAGATGACATACAAGAATTCTGATGTTCCTCGAGAATTGTGTAATTATTTTTGGCGATACATAGTGTATATGTATGTGTGTATATATGTATATATATATATATATATATATATATATATATATATATATATATATATATATATGTATATATATATACATACGTTTGTAATATATACATAATATATATAATATATATTCATATATATTACATATATAGATATATCTCTATAATCTGTTCACTCACTTATAGCTGGTGACATAATGCTTGAGTTCTTGTTAGTTGTTGGTTAATGAGGGGCATGGTGAACACACAGCTATTCTTTTATTGCAAGTTTGTAATTTGTTAATTTGCATGCAGCCAACTTGAATGCGGAATATTTTACAAATCTAAGGAAATATGATTTAGCTTATATTGTGTAATGTCCCTGTCTCTACTCATATAGATTTATGCCCACAATTCTAACTGCGATTTGTGTTCACCAATCCCAGGCGAGCTTTCTGTCCGCCAATCCCATGCTTTTTTTGTGTCCGCCAATCACAGGCAAGCTTTCTATCCTCCAATCCCAAACATGCGTTCTGTCCAGCAATCCCAGGCACGTTTTGTTCCCTCCAATCCCAAACATGTGTTCTCTCCTCCAATCCCAGGCAAGCTTTCTGTCCAGCAATCCCAGGCACGTTTTGTTCCCTCCAATCCCAAACATGTGTTCTCTCCTCCAATCCCAGGCAAGCTTTCTGTCCAGCAATCCCAGGCACGTTTTGTTCCCTCCAATCCCAAACATGTGTTCTCTCCTCCAATCCCAGGCAAGCTTTGTGCCCTCGAATCCCAAACATGTGTTCTCTCCACCAATCCCAGGCAAGCCTGTTGTCCTCTAATCCCAAGCAAGTTTTTGTCCATCAATCCCAGCTATAATCCCACTTATACTCCTCCAGATTATGTCCACCAATCCCAGCTAAGCTTCGTGCCCACTCGTGACAACCCAAATTTACGTCCAGATACCCAGGCGTCAAAATCATCATTAAAATCGTGTCCACCTAGTTATCATACGTGAATGAACAGAGCATTTTTACACTGGCATCGACTCCCGTTTTCTAAGGTGAACTTGTCGACGCCATCCAGACCAAATTTGTCTAATGTTTTGATGATTTTGAAAACACTCATATATCACTCTTTCTGGTCATCATCATCCTTTCTTTATAAAATAAGTGAACGAATAGATAATACAAGATTGAAACGAAAAAAAAATAACTTGAACTCTATTCAAACACAGTCGCTTCTTTGGTAAGAGGGACTATAAATAACTGATCGATGTATCCAGTATTCTTAATTCTATATCATGCAATTCTCTGTTTGGGTCTGTGTGTTTAGGTATACAAATTAACTGATCAGAGTTAGAGAGTGTGCAGAATTGTCAACGCATTTTGTTAATTCTAAATATATGTGGTTTGTTATTTGGAAATGTATTAAGTTTGTATGAAGGTATGACGCATCACCTGCCTTCTTTTAAAAAGATCAGCAAGTCAAAGGAAATACAGGTATGGATGTGTGTGTAACTGTCTACATCTATATTTCTTTCTCTATCTACCTACGGTATATGTATAATTCACTATTTTTTTGTCAAGTCTCAGAGTATAAGGCGGGATCTTTCATCACTGTACAAATTAAAGATAGATTAACGATTCAAATATGGATATTGTATACGACTTCACAGGATGCATAGCGGCAGAAGAGGTGACACCGTTTCACACACATCGATTTTTCTCCGTTCGCCTCCACGGGGATGGCGATGATCACACATTTATTTGGAGGATTCTTTCAGGTACATTTGTGAAAAGGGCAAGGCAGTGGTTATAATTGAAAGTATGCCGGACGGGAAAAAATCGATGCATCTGAAACGGATTATAGCATCTTGCTTTTAAGAAAGAGGATGAAAATAACGTGATGCGTTGGGAAAAAGGGTATGTTAATGATAAATGCGGCCAAGGACGGGGTTTAGTGTGCCTGACCATATAAAAGTACTCTTTGATGTCAACGGTTATTTAAAAACATGGTTTAGCACCGTCGACGGCGAACGGTGAAAAAATTGATGCGTCTGAAATGGGCCTCAGAGGCATTATAGACATTCTAAAAAATCACTTTGAATATGATGTAACACGTAATTGAAAACGTATCAATATTCATATATGTATATATATGTATGTATGTATATATATATATATATATATATATATATATATGTATGTATATATATGTGTATATGTGTGTGTGTGTGTGTGTGTGTATGTGTGTGTGTGTGTGTGTGTGTGTGTGTGTGTGTGTGTGTGTGTGTGTGTGTGTGTGTGTGTGTGTGTGTGTGTGTATGTATGTGTGTGTGAGTGTATGTATGTTGTGGCATAATAAAGGAATGATGTGAATTTGTCGGAAACTTAGGTAAAACCTGAAAACACATTCACTTTTAACCGTTCCAAGACTAATGGTACCGCTGTTTAAAGATTCAGTGAACGAAATACAAAGCTAAGGAAGAAGTGATAATGATATATGACAGAATATTGCGGTCATTTTGTCATTTCATTTCGACCCAATTTTGTAACCTCGTTCGTCAGTGTAAATACATCGAAGCACAAATGTACTTTTTCCCCGTCAGTGTAACTACACAAATCACCATATATGACTCACTGTCCAAAAAAATCCCTTTTATTCTTCTAATATCAGTTAATTGAAATATAAATCGAAATGAATGTATGTAAGATATATTTTGATAAAACTCTTTCATGTCTTAAGAAAAAAACAATAAACTGTAACTTCTCTTTGAGGAGAAAAAGCTCAAATCATCGATACAGTCAGCAGCTGTGCTTATGGAAAGAGTCTGTGCTGTGTCTTTGTGAAGAAAGTACGTGAAACCACTCGAGGGACTGTAAAGAAAAAAATAAAGTATATTCTCATTGGTCTGACGTTTTCTTTAACCATTACTTTCGGGATTGTATTTAACTTTCTGAATGAAAAGAGCAAAGGATAAATTATCTATTTAAACACACTGTGATACTAAATTTGAGAGGAAAATAGTATCGAATTATTTATTCATCTATTTATATATCTTATTATTTATCATTATTTTGCGGCAGGGAGCGTATATGACTTGACTTCAGTATCTGTAAGAATACGATCTGAAATTTGATATTTTTAAGGAGGGATTGAGGGATCTCTGTAGAAAATATATTGCAAATACACATCCGATATTTTCACACATGGCTGATCGTGCATCTGCAGCGCTAGAGACACACAAGTAGATAGATTTAGTGAAACACATAATAACGATGGGAGAGAAAGAGAGAGATTTGCTTTACCCAAGAAGGCTACCATGATCAGAATGTTGAATGTTTCAATTAAGGATAAAATGGGGGGGTCGTAATGAAAGATGATAGTAACAAGTAGTAATTATACTGATAAACATCAACATTAACTTGTACTTCAAATAATAATAGTAAAGATAATGATAATAATAATAATGATAATAATTACAATATTAATAATAACAATAATAATAATAGTAATAATAACAATACTGATAATAACTAATGATAACGATAATAACAATATTGATAATAACAATAATAATTATAATATTATTATAATTAATAGTAAGTAAAAATACGGCACAATAAAACAGGCATTACCTAAGCCCTAAATACAGCACTGTGCAACTCTTTCACTCCCCCTATATGACCTAGGATGTCTGGAACATTTATTTGTATTGACCATTAACCCTTCGGGGAATCCACAAGCATCGCCTTAAGGAAACAAAACACTTCGCCGCTGAGCCCCACCCTTTCGCTATGTTTTGTAGACGTCGACCATGACCTTACATGTTGACACAGCAGAAACTATTAAATAATAAATTCTCCTTCATATTCCAATCCGATCCATTGTAGTATAAAAACAAGTAACAATTCATAGTGAGGGGACTTTTTCCGCCGAGAGCCGATGCACGCGTGACAAAGAACGTCAATATAATGTGAATAATTTATCAACTCGCGTCACCAAAGCTGAGACGACTCACGCTTAGGTTATGCTGGGTGGAAGAGGACTGTACGTCTTACTAGTGGCTCGGGTGTCCGTATGTTCACACGCACGGGCATACATACATACATATATACATACATTCATGCATATGTGTGTATGTATATGTATATACATATATATATACATATATATATATATATATATATATATATATATATATATATATATATGTACACACACACACACACATGTGTGTATGTGTATATATATATATGTGTGTATGTATATATATATATATATATATATATATATATATATATACATACATAATACATACATACATACGTACATACATACATACATACATACATACATACATACATACATACATATATACATATATATATGCATACACGCACACAGTATGACATACAATGTGCATGATCTATATGATATATATACATAGATTGAGGGGAGAGATAGGCGGAGGGAAATGAGGGAATTTGGATAAAGAGAGTGACTGGGGCAAGGGGAAGAGTTAGTAAACGGAAATGAAAGTGAAGGGGTGAGGAAGGAGAAGGAAGTTGGGGGGGGGGGGGAGGCGATGAAGAGTACGTAGGACAAATGGATAAATGGTGTGGATGGAGAGGCGGAAGAAGCAAGGTAAAGGAGGAGAGGAGGGTCAGGGAGAGAAGGAAGAAAGGTGAGGAGAAGAGGGAAGGAGAGAATGGAGACAGAGAAGGAGGAGGAAAAAAAAAATAAAAAGTAGGGGAAAGGTGAAGAACAGGACACAGGGATAATTAAGAATTCCAGATTCAGAACGAAATTCAAATATCTATCTGTAATGGCATTATAAATCAAAAAAGCTACGAGCAAGACACTGCAACATCCCCCATCCCCCCCCCCCCGAAAAACAAAATTATAAATATAAAATATATGTCTTTCATAAAAAGCAAAAAAGAAAATGGATGTAGTAGACCCATTTTCTGTAATGTATCAGCTTTTAATGGGGATTCCTGAACTTTCATCTTAGACCTAAATACCGACCAAAATAAATCTCCAGAATCTATTCAACTAGCTCATGACTGATAAGCAATTTGTCTGTCAATTTCTCATTAACATTTGGCACATTCCCGCTGACAAATCAAGAAATCAAGAAGCAAACAATAAATAAAAATCAACCAGTGAAGACCGTCGTTAAAACTAAATAATTTCTTCCAGAAGCAGCAGTGAATCACGACCCAAATGAGGCTGAGACACATAAACTAAAAGCTGTTCTTACGAATTTAATACCACATAAGTGTTTTCACTGAAAGATAAATTTAATATGCAATACATTAGAAAATACAATAACATAAGGGAATCATATGGAAAAATACAGGGAATTTAGAGTCTTGAGAGATTATAACAACAGTATAATTAGTTAACCCTCATATTAACATTTGAAAAGTAATTTTGTTTCACTCGCATTGCTAGGTATTGAATAATTATGAGACAATTTAATATTAAAATATAATGATACTGCACTATAAAATGCTATTTTTAAACCAAAAATATGGTCTAAAATACATCTGATTTGATCTACAGTGAGAATTGTTTGTGCTAATAACAAAAAAGTGCAAACATAATAGATACCATACACACTGTTTAGATTTATATCAATTTAGGATTTATAAGCATGTCTTTCAGGATCATCCACCTCCATCTCATCATCATCATCATCCTCATCCACCACCGTCACCCAAGCCCTAATTAACACCCTTTTCAAGCAAGTCCAGGTAACGCAAGCTTAGGAACTCGAAGGCGTTGTCCATACAGGCGGCGGAGGACTCGTGTGACAAAATTCCTGTAGGTTGGAGAAAGAGGAAGAAGGTTGAGGAAAGTTCAGAAGCAATTTATTACCATATATAGTGCATATTGATTATATAAGGTTGTTTACTGCATGTTGATTACATAAGGTTATATATTGTAAGTTGATTATATAAAGTTATATATTCTTGTGGTTGAAAAATGGAGGGAGGGAGGTTGGGTTAAGTGAACGAGTATGGTTGGGTGTACATTATTAACATATATTGTACTGAAACGTTTATATAGAATTATATATTCTACCGGTTTATTGGTATATATTATATGGGATTTTTTCTTATATTTACATAATTAATAACGTTATACAAAGTTATGTATTCCTGCGGATAAACAAGAAGGGAGGAAGGTTGAGAAAAGTGGCTGAGTATGAGTTTGAGTTGAGAGGCAGTTTATTAGTACATATTGTAGTGATTTTTTCTCCTTTTTACATAAAGTTATATTTTATAAAGTTATATATTCCAGCGGTTGAAAAAGAAGTAGGAAGGTTGAGTGCAGAGACAAATGGGAGAGATGATCATAATGTGATGATAAGTTTTAATATTAATATCCTTATCATTATCAATGTTATTATTATTATTATTACTATTATCATTATCATTAATATCATTATCAGTAATATTACTATTTTAACTATTACAGTTACTATTATTCTATCAATATTTTTTTATTATTTTATATTTTTATTTTATACTTTATTTAACACAAAGTTGGTAATAATGGTGATTTTACATGGAAGTAATATTCATTGCGTTTTTTACGTAAAGAGGATGATTAGATCTATTTTACATAAGAATAACACAAATAGAAGTACATACATATTTATATTTCGTGAAGATGGGATTATTTACATAAAGACAACAAGGCCTACAATTTTTATTTAGAGGTAATAATGATCACCATTTTTACTTAAAGATGCTAGTGATGGAAATTTTAATCCTGCAGCCAATGATGAGAAAAAGGATGATTTAAGGATGTATTAAAAAAAAAAAAAAAAAAAAAAAAAACGCCAACCACAACCCTGATAAAGATATGTTGTGATACACGGGATGTAGTAGACGGGATGTGTCTACTACTTAAACTGGTCTTGATAATTGGATGTTCACCCTGGTCTGTATCTCTATGTCTACTGAAGTCATTATGACTCTAAAAACTAAGATATGAACTTATCACACCACGGCATGAGAGAAAACGTAAAAGAAAAAATATATATTTCATGAGTCGCTGAGATTAAAAAAAAAAAAAAAAAAAATGTCCTTGAGCTATATTCACATATACTAATTTTACAAGCTACTTCAAAATATGCATAAAAAGTCGGTATATAGTTTTCGTGCCGTTCCAAAGAAAAATGAATTCAATTTTATATAAAAATGATTTTATACAACGGACGTAGACACCCAAAAACACATATATATCTATCTATTTATATATGTGTGTGTGTATCTGTGTGTGTGTGTGTGTGCGTGTGTGTATGTGTGCGTGTGCGTGTGTGTCTGTGTGTGTGTGTGTGCGTGTGTGTATGTGTGCGTGTGCGTGTGTGTCTGTGTGTGTGTGTGTGTGTGTGTGTGTGTGTGTGTGTGTGTGTGTGTGTGTGCGTGTGTGTATGTGTGCGTGTGCGTGTGTGTGTGTGTGTGTGTGTGTGTGTGTGTGTGTGTGTGTGTGTGTGTGTGTGTGTGTGTGTGTGTGTGTGTGTGCGCGCACATCTACAAGAGAGAGAAAATAGCAAGTCCTTACCACAGAACAACACTTTCTTGATGTCGTCCCGTCCCGCCTCCAGCTCCATGTCTGAGGGCTAGTCACTCATCCCCCAGTTTCGAGAGATCTGGCGGAGGGATAGAAGACACATTAAGCCCGGTTGTTGTAAGCCAGGTCTCACACATGCTTATATGTAGCCTGCAATGTGTGTGTATGTATATATATATATATATATATATATATATATATATATATATATATATATAAACATATATATATAAACACACACATATATGTGTGTGTGTGTGTGTGTGTGTGTGTGTGTGTGTGTGCATATATATGTTTGTGCGTGAGTGTGTGTGTGTGCGTGTGTGTTTATATTACCTTTTCTTACCTTAGATCTTTTATTTTTTTATCCATTGAACATTTTTTGCCGCGTCAACCTCTAAGGTCATCAGCGGCGTATTCAAAATATAGCGATAGGTGGGGTTTGGAGGCGAAACCCCGGGGTAAGGAAGTCTTTTATTTCATAAGGCGATGTTTGAGGATTACGGTTGCACTTTGAGAATGGTACAGGACCTGTTACTTGCACAATCCGCGATCGCCAGGTTATATGGCTACCTGGCTCGTTTCTCACAGGATGATCCCGCCCACCAGGTTGTCTCTGTTTCCTTTATCTCTGTTCGAGACAACCCCGGTTGGAGGAGGCCTGTAGGACGATCTAGGAAATCGTGGCTTAGACAGACTGATCAAGCCTGTCGTGAAGAGCTAGAGATGGGCCGAGAACCTGTTTGGACTCTCGTAGGTGGAAACGAAAGGTGGATAGGACTATGCGCCCCCGTCGACGTTAGCTCCCAATGATGATGAGGGCTGAGGTCCAGGCCAGGGGTGATCCCCTACATTAGTTCCCATTCTCCGTTTCCTAAGCCCCCCACGACAATAAGGAATTGGGGACCTCAAAGGTTTTCCTTACCACATCTTTTCTTACCTTTCTTCGTCTTGATTATTTCCCTTATCTCAAATCTTTCACTTGCATTTCCTAACCATTGCTTTACCTCAGCCATCTCCCTTATCGTACCCTAGTTTCCTTCGTCTTAGTTATTTTCCTTACTACGAATCTTTCATTTAACTTTCCTCACCTTCCTTAACCTTAATCTTCTCCCTTACCTCAAATTTCCTTTATCTTTTCTTACTTTCCTTTCCCTCCTCCCTCTTCCTTACCTTATTTTTTCTTCCCTTCCTTCGTCTCAGTCCTTCCTTCCCTTCCTCAAGTCATTCGCTCATTTTCCCTTACCATTCTTTATCTACATCTTCTCCCATACCTTAATCAACAGACTGTTGTTATCTGTGTAAGGGCTGAGTTTATAAGTTGAATCCGTCAAAGCCACACCTGACACACGGCCTTTGAAGTCTTCTTTGATTTTTGGAAAATGGGAAAGGAAAAGGGGACGGGGGGGGGGGGGGTTATAGCTTATTGCTATTATCGTGTTATTTTTATTTATCACTTTCTATTCGTTGTTGCCGTTGGTAGTGGTGGTGGTGGTGGTGTGTGTGTGTGTGTCTGTGTGTGTGTCTGTGTGTGTGTGTGTGTGTGTGTGTGTGTGTGTGTGTGTGTGTGTGTGTGATCAGTAACCGACACCCACTTTCTCACCCACTTTCTTATTCCATCATTCTATTAGTTGTAAAAATAATATTACTCGTCATCACTGTTATTTCTTAACGTGTACTGGTTGTATGAAAAACTATATTGAGAGTGAAATCATATAAATTAAGATATATAGATATATAAATAAACAAAAGTATATAACGAACAGAATAAAAGGGCAAAAAAAAAAAAAAAGAAAAAGAAAAAACAGTTTTGCAACAATCTGTTTAGCCTTAGCGTAGGTAGTTTTCCCACACATAGATGGCGTGGGCTTCCGGATTCTCGCTGCCCTGTCATGGGGCGAAGGAGTAAGTAGGTAATATATATGTTGATAAATATGAAAATAAAGTAAAAGATGTGAGGATATTGTAAAGGATGTATGTTAAAGGATATTGTAAGGAATATATGTAAGTAAATAGGAATGCATTTTAAAGGATATTGTAAGGAATAGATGTTACATGATATAATGAGGTATAGGTGTTAAAGGAATGGATATAAAATAAATTATGAATCGACGGTCAGGTTTTTCATATATATGCAGAGAAATGTGAAAGTAACCTAATGAATGTCATAGATATGCAAGGTGTTATGAATCGAGGGTTAAACCTGCAATATACATGCAGATAAATATGAAAGTATGGTAATAGATATGAGGATATTGTAACTAATAAAGCATTGAACAAGCATTGAACCCCAGAAACCAACATGAACCCCGACAACGAACACTGAACCCAGCAACTAACAAGAACCCCAACAACGAACACTGAACCCCAGCAACCAACATGAACCCCAACAATGAAACTGAACCCAGCAACTACCACGCGCGACCACCGTCCCGCTCGCACCGCCCTGCCCCCTTGGTCGATCAGCAGGAGCTTCTCGGAGTCACTCGACACAAACACGAAAGTCTGGGGCTGGTTCTCGCCGCTATCAAAGGGAACCGGAGCCCATGTCACGCCTGGTTCTCGCCGCTGTCAAAGGGAACCGGAGCCCATGTCACGCCTGGTTCTCGCCGCTGTCAAAGGGAACCGGAGCCCATGTCACGCCTGGTTCTCGCCGCTGTCAAAGGGAACCGGAGCTCATGTCACGCCTGGTTCTCGCCGCTGCCAAAGGGAACTGGAGCTCATGTCACGCCTCAGGTTCTCTCACGACGAGTGCGTATACTTCCCGGACAAGGACCTGGAAGAGAGGGTCGTGAGGAGGGAGGGAATATTTAAAGAGCGTTTCAGCTGTCCGATTTTGTCTTGAGTTTAGGGTAAAAGGACGAGAAAGGGGAAGTATCTGAAGAGTGTGTAATTTACTTAAATTTGAGTTTAGGTGAGAAGGCGAAACGGAAAATATTCGAAGTGTTTTAATTACTTGTATCTGTCTGAGTTTAAGTTAGAGGGCAAGAAAGGGTAAATATTTAGAGTGTTTTATCTGTGTAAGTGCAGGTGAGGTGCAGCAGCCCAGATTATTTTAATTCATTACTTACTCTCTGTTAATTAAACTGAATATACTTTCTTATCAAACTGATTATTCTATCTTATCGATCCAACTGTATTTTCTTATTAAACACTTTCGAACGAACTACGGATTCTGAATAAGCAAATAATACCATTTATACTTTATTACGTCATTTGCATTTTCTTATCCAACTTTATTTTATATGAAACTATTATTAGCAAGCTAATCACAAATCACACTTTCTTATTAGACTAATGATACTTTCTTACAATGCTATTGATACTAATTACACTTTCTTATCAAGCTAATGACACTTTTGTATTAAACTGATCACACTTTCTCATTAAAACAAATCACGTTTTCTTATTTCTAATTACACTTTCTTATCAAGCTAATGACAGTTATCACACTTTTTTTTTTTATAAAACCAATCAACACTTCCTTATTGACCTAATCAAACCTTTTATTAAACCAATCACACTTTCTTATTAAACTAATGATACTAATTACACTTTCTCATTAAGCTAAACACACTTTTTTATCAAGCTAATTATACTAATTCACTTTTTTATTCGATAATTACACTTTCTTATCAAAATAATCACATTTTCTTTATTAACATATTTCTTTTATTTATTAACATTTTTGTTCTTTGTTAAAATAATTCTACTTTCTTTAAGATGATTTTACTTTCTTTGTCAAAATAGTTACAATTTCTTTATTGAAATAAAGGATGAACTAACTCGGGCTCTGATACAGATAAATAAACAATCCTTTTTTTTCGAAACGAAGACTTGTCGTACATCTGGCTTCCCACAAAGATGCTGGAAGAAAGTGAAAATTCTGTCTACTTACCTCATCTATTTACCTTCTACCTTGATTTTCGGGAATATTTTTATTCATTTATTGTATATTGTCATTAGTATTGATAATGGCATTAACATAATCATAGTATAAACAACAACAACAATAATATTAATTCTTGTTGGATGAGCATGTCTGTATGAACACATTTCACAAGAACAAAACTACAGGGACCATTATTTGCTCTGGGTGTTAGTGGGTTGAATAGTTAATGCTGCAAATGTATTTATGGTGACAGGAAGCTAGTTACGTCGTGCAGGGTCAAGGAACATGGCTACCTTTTTTCTCTCTCAAATCCTTTTCCTCTCCTTTTTCTCTCTCTCTCTCTCTCTCTCTCTCTCTCTCTCTCTCTCTCTCTCTCTCTCTCTCTCTCTCTCTCTCTCTCTCTCTCTCTCTCTCTCTCTCTATCTATCTATCTCTCCACTGACATCAACGCCGCGCATGAAGTCACTCCGGGCAGCGTCACTTGCCTTTGAATTCGGCGAGGCTGTCTGGGAAAGTCGGCTGAAGGGTTGCCATGTGGCCGTTTCCTCTGCTTTTCCTGTTTCGATATAGCAAGGATGTTAGAGAAGCATAGGTATTTTTTGTGTGCGAGTGTGAATTGTAGATATTATATATATGTGTGTGTGTATAATATATAATACACATGTATATGTATATATATACATATATTTATATATATATATATATATATATATATATATATATATATATATATATATATATCATATCCATATACATATATATATATATATATGTGTGTGTGTGTGTGTGTGTGTGTGTGTGTGTTTGTGTGTGTGTGTGTGTGTGTGTGTGTGTGTATGGTTTACTATATCAGGTTTTATTTGTTTTAATGTTGTTGTATCCAATTTGAAGCATACCAAAATAAAAAGGTGTGTTCGAACGCGTACACAGTGAATCCACCCGGAGGCAAGGGACACCAGCCTGGAAAGTCTGGCAACCACTAATACAGAGTTTCCAAAAGATCCTACCTACTACAACATTTGGGTGTCGGAATGTTGTTTCTATGTGGTTGTTTGTTCACTGCATTGTGCAAGTGACGATTTCATTAGTATTTTCCTTTTCCTTTTTACAGGAAATCAGTTTACGTTGTGGTGAATTGCTGTGCCATCATAAGTGTAAATACTATTTTATAAAATCTATAAGATAGCTTAAAACAAATCCATACTTACAGTGTGCAGTTTGTAAGAAATAGTGACTTTGCTCAGCTTTTAAGACAATGGACAATGGCATTCCTTATCTGATAACGAATTGATAACGTTTTATTTAATAATGTCGATGCTGTGATTATATACGCTTCCATGCATGTACATATGCATGTGTGAATGTGAGTGTGCGTGCATGCATACACACACACATATATATATACCTATATATGGACACACTTTCTGTATCAGAGGCCTTGACTGTCATAGATCCTTACGCTCCTAATCCCCCTGCCAATCCCTGACATGACATTGACTTGGTTCCTCTAGTACAACATTGTACTAAATTAAAGTCTTTCTCATCCGTTCAAGTTTCTTTACATTCTGAAATGAATGATGAGTATGTTATTATCATCACTACTATCACTGGTATCACTATCGTTATTATCATTATTATCACTATTGTTATTATTATCATCGCCATTGTTATTATCATCACTATCAGTATTACTAATGGCCGCACTCATTTTTTTCTGTCGGAGAAAAGGCTGATTATTATTCTCATGCTTACAGGAGTACCCCAAGGCAGCAGTCTCACTCCCACACTATGCAAACATTCATCAATGACTCAACATTTTACCTTTGAAATTAATCCCTCCCCCTCTCCCCCTTTCCCATTTACCTGTTCTTACCCTTCATCTTCTCTCCCTTCCCTATTTACCTGTTCTTACCCTTCCCCCTCTCTCCCTTCTCCATTTATTCTTATTTCTCCGAATCTTGTCTTTATCAGTACTCGGTGCAGGTGTAATCAGATAAGATCCTAATCAATAGGGTTATCAGGGATAAGTTGGTCGTTAACCTTGGATCATGTCACTCTTCTCTTATTTTTCATTGTGAGCACATATGTATAGTGTATAGTGTAGAATTTCTATGAATTTGCTGTTCTTGTGTTGAATATAAGGTTTGTCTGTGTTGAAAATAAGAGGGTTTGATTACCAGGTATGTGAACGTTTTATCGTCAAGTGAACCGAAGGAGAATTGGTACTTCTATTTATCATTAAGATTTCTAAATGACTAAAACAAAATATAAAGAAATTTTGGTACTAACAAATAGTTTTATTTGTCTTAACTAAAGCAATCCTTATTAGTTAACGTAACATTCTTTACATACTATATTGTGTTAAAAACTGATTTTTTAAAACTGGAATTCTCATTATACGTAAATTTTAAGGGGTCCCAGTCACCGAGAATAAAATAGCAATGGAAGTACGATAGGCTAGTCATTTACGTGTTAGCATAAAAAAAGGGTTGTTATAGGACATGCTTCGTGGACGAGCAATGTTCGTCGTAACAAGTGTAGAAAAAGGGATGAACAAGAATGAACACCTTCACAGTGCACAGTGAACATTCAGTTCGTGTCGATTCTATCTTCACCAGGGGCCGGACACTCAAAACATTTTACAATGCTGTATCTCACCACGGAGCCGGTGCAGTGTCGCAAGGGTTCCGAAGGCCATACTCGAAATAAAATTAGTCGCCATGTTATGACGTCACACATCTTAAAGTACCTTGTAAGTTACAACTGCTCCGGGGCTCTCGTACGGGTTTGAACCCGAATATAGTACGGTTTATTTCCCGATTACGAGGCGACAGAAACCTTTATTTGACAGAAACATGCCTTTTCCATATCTAATACCGGGGAATTTCCGTTGTCTAGTATTTTCTTTGTTTTCCATGCATTACCGTTATCTTGTATCAAATATAAATTTACTGTAAATTGGCCCTTGTTGGATCCATTTTGCGATGCTGATCCTGTTTGTGACCATGTCTTTTTCAATGCTGAATCTTCTCTAGGCTCTGAGATCCTCAGCTTTTTAAACAACACTCACCTGTTAGGGATACTGATATTTTTTATGACCCTGGCCTTTCCGTAACCCTTTTTTGACCTTTCCCTTGCAGTCTTGACCTGTAAGTGACTAGTGTTTGTAACACTGACCTGTTCTTTGGCTAATATTAGTAACCTGTATTTTTTTTTCTAAACCTTTTTTCGACACCTGACCTTTTTGTTAACAGCTCTGGTTTCGAATGACCTTTCTTGAAACC
>NC_061861.1:19543440-19545940 GCF_019202785.1 Penaeus chinensis | reverse complement strand
TCATCATCATCATCATCATCATCATCATCATCATCATCATCATCATCATCATCATCATCATCATCATCATCATCATCATCATCATCATCATCATCATCATCATCATCATCATCATCATCATCATCATCATCATCATCATCATCATCATCATCATCATCATCATCATCATCATCATCATCATCATCATCATCATCATCATCATCATCATCATCATCATCATCATCATCATCATCATCATCATCATCATCATCATCATCATCATCATCATCATCATCATCATCATCATCATCATCATCATCATCATCATCATCATCATCATCATCATCATCATCATCATCATCATCATCATCATCATCATCATCATCATCATCATCATCATCATCATCATCATCATCATCATCATCATCATCATCATCATCATCATCATCATCATCATCATCATCATCATCATCATCATCATCATCATCATCATCATCATCATCATCATCATCATCATCATCATCATCATCATCATCATCATCATCATCATCATCATCATCATCATCATCATCATCATCATCATCATCATCATCATCATCATCATCATCATCATCATCATCATCATCATCATCATCATCATCATCATCATCATCATCATCATCATCATCATCATCATCATCATCATCATCATCATCATCATCATCATCATCATCATCATCATCATCATCATCATCATCATCATCATCATCATCATCATCATCATCATCATCATCATCATCATCATCATCATCATCATCATCATCATCATCATCATCATCATCATCATCATCATCATCATCATCATCATCATCATCATCATCATCATCATCATCATCATCATCATCATCATCATCATCATCATCATCATCATCATCATCATCATCATCATCATCATCATCATCATCATCATCATCATCATCATCATCATCATCATCATCATCATCATCATCATCATCATCATCATCATCATCATCATCATCATCATCATCATCATCATCATCATCATCATCATCATCATCATCATCATCATCATCATCATCATCATCATCATCATCATCATCATCATCATCATCATCATCATCATCATCATCATCATCATCATCATCATCATCATCATCATCATCATCATCATCATCATCATCATCATCATCATCATCATCATCATCATCATCATCATCATCATCATCATCATCATCATCATCATCATCATCATCATCATCATCATCATCATCATCATCATCATCATCATCATCATCATCATCATCATCATCATCATCATCATCATCATCATCATCATCATCATCATCATCATCATCATCATCATCATCATCATCATCATCATCATCATCATCATCATCATCATCATCATCATCATCATCATCATCATCATCATCATCATCATCATCATCATCATCATCATCATCATCATCATCATCATCATCATCATCATCATCATCATCATCATCATCATCATCATCATCATCATCATCATCATCATCATCATCATCATCATCATCATCATCATCATCATCATCATCATCATCATCATCATCATCATCATCATCATCATCATCATCATCATCATCATCATCATCATCATCATCATCATCATCATCATCATCATCATCATCATCATCATCATCATCATCATCATCATCATCATCATCATCATCATCATCATCATCATCATCATCATCATCATCATCATCATCATCATCATCATCATCATCATCATCATCATCATCATCATCATCATCATCATCATCATCATCATCATCATCATCATCATCATCATCATCATCATCATCATCATCATCATCATCATCATCATCATCATCATCATCATCATCATCATCATCATCATCATCATCATCATCATCATCATCATCATCATCATCATCATCATCATCATCATCATCATCATCATCATCATCATCATCATCATCATCATCATCATCATCATCATCATCATCATCATCATCATCATCATCATCATCATCATCATCATCATCATCATCATCATCATCATCATCATCATCATCATCATCATCATCATCATCATCATCATCATCATCATCATCATCATCATCATCATCATCATCATCATCATCATCATCATCATCATCATCATCATCATCATCATCATCATCATCATCATCATCATCATCATCATCATCATCATCATCATCATCATCATCATCATCATCATCATCATCATCATCATCATCATCATCATCATCATCATCATCATCATCATCATCATCATCATCATCATCATCATCATCATCATCATCATCATCATCATCATCATCATCATCATCATCATCATCATCATCATCATCATCATCATCATCATCATCATCATCATCATCATCATCATCATCATCATCATCATCATCATCATCATCATCATCATCATCATCATCATCATCATCATCATCATCATCATCATCATCATCATCATCATCATCATCATCATCAT
>NC_061861.1:19518440-19530940 GCF_019202785.1 Penaeus chinensis | reverse complement strand
CCTTTTCTCTCCCTACTCCTGCTGCCTCTTCTTTTTCTCCTGCTCATTCTTCTTCTTCTGCCTCACTTCTCAGCATGGTCTTTTTTCTCCTCTTCCTTTTTCTTCTTCTATATTTCCCTTCTCATTCTGTTCCCTCTCCTCCTCCTCCTTCCTCTTCTTCTTATCATAATCTACTTCTTCTTAATCTTCTTCAATAAGATTTCCACTGCTTATCAAAGGAATCCTAAATGCATTAGCCATTGTACAATCGTAATATTAATTATTAACATTACGTTTTTTGTTGTTGTTTTTTTTAGAATACCTATATCATATCAGTTTGTGTGTCATTGTTTGTGCCCAACATGGAGATGTTAAAAAGTCATATTTTGCAGTCAATAGTTAACAGTTTTCTATTAAATTGGTCTGTTTCAAACTATGGATATAACTTCCTGTGGAGTATTACTGTGTATATCTTATTTTGTTGTTTATTTATCACTGTAGTGTGATATTTTCTGCACGGCAGCTTCATTTCATATTCATTTCATATCCGTGAGTTGATATGGATATACCTTAAAGCATGAATAAGCTTGCCTGTAATGTATTACGGTTTTCTGCAATTACCTTTGGCAAGGGAACTTCTGTAATAAAACCTAATTGCTTAATTGCTGGTTTGTTTTTAATTTGTCAGCAGAATTGCATAAAAAGTTATTGACGAATTGGGGAGAAATTTAATAGGTAAGTTGTCTGTGACCCAAAGGCCAGTTGGATTGTTTTAGGTGAACTGGATCTGTGTACAAAGTCTGAATGAACGTTACTGGTGTTGTACATCATAGAAATTGCGAGATTTTTTTGTGGGTGACTTGTCTATTTCGATTTCTTTATGACGATAGGAGTGTGTACTTCCTGTTTCTTTTTCTTTCTTACTCTTTTAGATTATGATGCTCTGAAAATGGATGTTTGATTTTGTATCATCATGTATGTATATGAGTGTGTTTGTGCATATATATACTATATGTATGTATATATGTATATGTATTTATATATAAGTGTGTGTGTGTGTGTGTGTGTGTGTGTGTGTGTTTGAATTTAAATATATTATATATACATACATATATCTGGGTGTGCTTACTAAAGTTCTTATGTTTATATATTTCTTTGTCTCAAAAGGGTATGGTAACGGAGTAAGATCTTGATAGCACATTGCATCCTTAATTTACATAATCCATCTACACAGTAGTAACCCATTTTCGAGGAAAAATAATAAACACGATACTCTGTCAGTGAAATAAAGAACTGTGTCATAATTAACAATATAATGGTCGCCATTACCTGGATCAAGGCCTATGCAACAAGGTCTATAGAGACCATAATCAGGGATTTGTAGAAGAATTATCGCCCGAATCAACGCGCCTCAGGCACGTCTACCCCAACAGCGCGGAAAGTTACTCGCTTTACTGTCCCCGCCGCCAGCTCTCGCTCGCTGCCAGCTGGACTGTTACTATACGCGTCTGTAGGTAATGGTGTTCAAGAGAGTATCGCTTAAGCCTTGGTATAAAGCCTGGCTGAGAATCTGTTATGTGTGTGTGTGTGTGTGTGTGTGTGTGTGTGTGTGTGTGTGTGTGTGTGTGTGTGTGTGTGTGTGTGTGTACGTAGTGTTGTTACTGTATATATCTATGCGTGTGGAGCCATAAATCTAAAATGGCTGCCAGCAGCCTCCCTTACATCATATACGATTTCTGTGTTTGTTTAATAATCGTAAAACTCTACATTTGACGTCGGTTTGATTCAAGGGTAGCTAGCCATTGTTTAAATGTCACTATATTGTAACTGGTTAACCTCTGAAATAAAATCTGTTATCATCTCTGATTCAAGTTAGTATAAATAGAGCTTTAATTGGAAAATAGGAGGGAACTGCAACAAACTCTTATATATATACATATATATATAAACACACATATATATATATACATGTATAGAGATAGATTGATAGATAGATGGACACACACATATAAATATATATATACACATATATATAGACATATACACATATATCTATATATTATATTTATGTATATAATATGTATACATATATAATATGTATACATATATATGTAAATGTATTATATATATATGTATCATATATATAATGATTTAAACAAAAACTAAACCACGTTTTATCATCAAACCGACGTCAGATATGGAATTTCCAGTGTCGAGGAGATTTTCCAAACGACGAGCGGCCGCCATTTTGGACTTTTGGCGCTCGCGGATTTCGGCCACGCTCTTTCCTCGCTTATTTTCTTTTCGAACCTTCATGGAAGACAAAGCCACTCTCCACGGTCACGGAACTGCTGAAGTGACCCAACTAACACACACATACATGTATATGTGTATATATATACATATATATACACATATACATATATGTATGTATATGTATATATGTCTCCATATACCCACATATCAATAGAGAGATGGATAGACATAAATATAAACCCTTTTATTATCGATATGTAACATAAATTTTCACTTCCTCCATCTTCGGACGCATCCTGTGGGCTCCGAACACGTGACCCCGCATGACCTCTCTAACTTCTATTGACCTAGCCTCGGCCACGTCACTGAGTGGTTATTTAAAATCATATACCACTTCCTCCTAAGGTGATTGGAAACAAGACGGGAGGGCAGTTAGACGATCCAATTATAAAAACCATGTAGTTCAGGTATTACATTTATAGAATATTGATACGTAAAAATGATAATGCGTACACTACACATAGCCGTAACACAAAACTACACAAAGAAGAATGAAAGAAAATGCAATATAACTCCAAAACAAATACGCATACAAAATATAAGGGTAATGAACCAAGGTGTGTGCTGGTAGCGAGGGAAAGACCTAATGTATGAACAAGGTGGTTGCGTTGTTCAAGGCTGGCTTCATCTTATGTACAAGGGGAAATTCTGCGATGGGAAATTCTGTGAGAGGATACCCAAGACCTGAGTTAGAAATTGGGTAAGAGCGTTGCAGTTGAATGCTCTCTTATTGCCGAGAAGGATGGTTTGTTCAGCGGGGGAACAGTCCTGAATAACTTGTCTTTGTGTCCTAAGTTGCGGTGACCAATCACTGTGAGATCGAACCCACGTACCTAGCCTGGCAATTAGGACAGGTTGATGAATAGAGTACATTAGAACACAGAGATGCAGTTCAGTGGCTGTGTTATTAACTTAGCAGCAGTGTTAGTATTGCTGAAAACAAACAGCCAACTTAATCTAGGGAGCAATTATTTTGCAGAAGTGTTTGTAATTGTTTCCTCATTTCATAGTCTAACATACACACATCTGTAGATATATGGATACATATTGTGTATCGTTGCGTATCAATCTGCTGGTTCCAAGGTTCCCTCCTCATTACCTCCCCTTCCCTTCCCCATCTACGCCCTCTCCTTACCCTCCCCTGCGGCCGAGATGACAGTCGCTGTCACCGATGCTGGACGCTGCCAACCGAGCACCTGACTGCAGTGTGACTCTTCGTTAACAGTTTGTGTTATTTCGAGCGTGTTACGACATCCTGCACTTCTCTGCTTTTCATTTGTATAAACCGGCTTGCAGTTGTTATACCAGCTGGCACCAGTTGTTCATGTCTTAATAAATAGATGAATAAAAACGTTCGCGCGGCAGTGAGAGATATTTAGGTATAATATTTTGCGGAGAGGACTACATGGATAGTCCTTATAATAGTAGGTATTTGAAAAATCAAAAATTATCACTTAATTACCTTGTTATTTACGGTATAGCTGCCAAATGAGCTTACTCCAATTCACTAATATTATTGTTACTGTAATTAGCAGACATAGAGATTAAAATGGGAGGTGGGATGAATTTAGGGAAGATTTGGGAGTGAGAGGAGGAGCACAACGCGAAAGGGAAAGGAGGAACAGGGGGAGGGGAGGCGAAAGGGAGGAGGAGGATGGAAGAAGGAATTTATACGTGTCCCGTTTTTTATCATTAGCATTATCATTGTTATCATAAAAATACTACTACTACTAGCAGTAGCAGTAGTATAACTATTATCATTATCATTATTATCATTATCATTATCATTATCATTATCATTATCATTATCATTATCATTATCATTATCATTATCATTATCATTATTTATTATTATTATTATTATTATTATTATTATCATTATCATTATCATTATTATCATCATTATCATTATCATTATCATCATTATCATTATTATCATTATCATCATTATTATCATTATTATCATTATTATCATTATTATCATTATTATCATTATTATTATCATTATTATTATTATTATTATTATCATTATTATCATTATTATCATTATCATTATCATCATTATTATCATTACCATTATCATTATAACTATCATAATTACTATTATTATTACTGTTGCTGTTGGTATTATTGTTACTACTACTACTACTAATAATAATAATACTATCATTATCTAAATTAATAATAGTATCACTAGAAGCAGCAGTAGCAGTGGTAGGAATAGTATCATCATTATATGAAGGTGGTGGTGATGATCATGGTAATGATGATAATGATAATGATACTAGTGATGATGGTGATGATAGTGGTGTTGGTGGTGGTGATGGCGGTAGTGGTGATGATATTGATGATGATATCTTGATATTAAAAATATCAAGATAATTGTCAGGATGTTGATGATGATGATGATAATAATAATGATGATGATAGTATTAATAAAAATAATAAATAGTAATGATAATGGAAATAACACTAATAATAATGATAATGAGGATAATAATAAATAGTAATAGATAATGATAACAATAAGTAGTAATATATAATTATAATAATAAATAGTAATAGATAATGATGATAATAAATAGTAATAGATAATGATGATAATAAATAGTAATATATAATGATGATAATAATAATGCCGACGACAATAATAGTAATGATAATGATGATAATCATAGTAATATTAACAACAACAATAATAATAATAATAATGATAATAATTTATAATGATAATGATAAATAATATTAATGATAATAATAATGATAATAATAATGATAATATTAATAAACAATAATAATGATAACCAATAACAATAATACTGATAACTAATAACAATGATAATGATAACTAATAACAATAATAATGCTAATGAATACTGGCACTTGTGTGTTAACCCTCTTTACTTCTATAGTGAGAGAGAGAGAGAGAGAGAGGGGGGGGGGAGAGAGAGAGAGAGAGAGAGAGAGAGAGAGAGAGAGAGAGAGAGAGAGAGGAGAAGGAGAAAGAGAGAAAATAAGAGAGACCGAGAAAGAGAGAATGCCTATCATTTAAAAGTCATATCTTCACAGTATATTAAAAGAGAAAAGTCGAATATACCGGCCCTTTCCTCCCCAAGGTTAAATAGACCTTATTCCTACCCACCTTGCCTCATGCCCACCCAACGATGCCCGAGGACAGTAACTATGCGAAAGTTGTCAGCTGTTTACGAATATCGTCCAAAAGACACCTCACTCCTTACTCCGTGGAAGATTTTATCAATATCATCCCACTTCGATTTACAGAACTGGAAAGCAAAAAGATAAAGAGTTATGGGGAAAATGTGTATATACATTTTGTTAACTACGTTTACATTTATGCATTTTATCTATAATTATGCTTGTGTCCCTGTCCTGTCCATCTCCGCACAAGTGCTATGCCTGGATTTTACAATTCCTGTGATTGCGGACTTGTTGTCTGTCAATGTATATGCCAAATTTTAATTTGTGCTTGATACCAAATTCTATGGGAATACGGAATTGAAGTTAATTGTTAAAAATATTTGATGATAATTGACAACATATATATTAAAAAGATTGACACGCGCGCTCGCGCGCTTCATATTATGACTATGAGAATCCTGTTCTGATTTCATTATTATTATTATTGGAAATGACATCTAACATCCAAACTGAAGAACCTGGCGTTGCCACCTTAGATACTTTTCATATATAGCTTATTCTTCGCAGATTAGTAACAAGTAGAGAGGATATAAAACTCAAAAAATTCAGGGCTCCATGATCCGCAGCCTGCTCTCCAGCGCAGAGGGAAAATGACGCGAAATCGAGGAAGGGACGGAATAATCGGACGAAATTGTAGATGGCGCTTGTGAAGGAAATCAAGTGAAACTGTACTTGGCCCTGGCGCCACGATAGACACAAACAACCAGTCTATTAGAGCCAATAAGATCTGTACTACATAATCCCGTGACAACAGAAGCTGGGCCCAAGAGAAGCCAGTTGAAGCTCAGATCAGTTCCTCTTCCAGCGGTCCCCGGCCTATTCTTCGCGAAGGTCTGTTATCTCTTCTCGGTCTATGTATGATAAATGCCACGTAAATAATTTGAGCAAAACACACCCTTCCTGGCGAGTAAGAAAAACGTCACACCGAGCGACACCCCATCACTGTGCCACGTCACGCCCTAGGCATCACCTTCGTCCACCCAACGACCGTGTCGGAGATCCTTCGGCTACGTGGATGCCCTCCCTGCCCACTGTGTCGCAGGCTGTTGGAGGAGGCGGTTGGCAGCTGGACTTCTCTCCCCGCCGTCTGTTGTGCCCCACCGTTAGCAACCGCAGACCCATTCGCGCTCGTGACTTGACCTCTGCATTGCGGTACTGTGTTGCAGACGGTGTGTAGTGTAGTTTAGTTTATTTCTTCGTAGGTTAGCTTTGGTAAAGTGTTCATGGGTTACGCGTTCAAGTGTCGCGAGTTACGCGTTTCTTCAGTACTAAGTGTTTTGCGTTTGATGTGCCCTTTCTAGTTTTCTAATTCTTTAGGTGCGTTTTCTGGTGTTCGTGGACGTTTTCTTCTTCGTATGCCATTTTCATAACGTGATCCTGTTTTGAATGCGTGTTTTATGTTATTTGTCAAGCTGGCCTTGGATTTGACGTTTCACAGCAGGACGTACGTATGTTTGTCTCTTCGTTCTTAGCTTGATAAACTCAACAGTTCGACCAGACTCCCTCAATGGTCGAGATAAAAGGATGGCTCGTGGTGGCAGTGAGACTTTAACACCAAGCCTTTTGATGGCAAAGAAATTCGCAAAGAAAAATAAAGTGTTTTCCAAGCAATACTGTATTCTACTGAGTGTTGGGAAGTGGGGGGAGATAGAGAGGAGGGGGGAGAGAAACCAGATTCTTGGTCACTGAACCTCTGAACAAGCGCATGCCATACGCACTGTTACGGCCAGTTGTATCCTAAACGTAGCAAAAAATGAATGAAAAGGGGCGGTTCAATTGGCCTTATTTACGCGCTTTTCAAGCCGTAGGCGTGGCTATCTGGGCCGAACCTTCTCGCAAGGGTGACGAATCTGAGATGGGAGCCCGCGATAACCAGTTCTAGAGCGTCCTTTCCCGTCGGGATCTCCAGGCTGCACATAAAAATGATTCTGTGATTTCTTTAGCAAAATAAAATCTATTTAAAAAGCTAATGAAAGTTTTATCACAATATCTATATTGCTTGTTATGAATCACTTATTCGAAGATTATTTATTGTACAACACAAAATAAACAAGAAGATGCTTTTTTAGTATTTAGGATAAATATCTTGCGTCAAGGCACACACACACACACACACACACACACACACACACACACACACACACACACACACATTTATACAAATATATACATTCATATATATATATATAACATACACATATAAATATACAAATATATTTATATTTATACATATATATATACACATTCATATATACAGTATATATACACATATAAATATACAAATATATTTATATTTATACATATATATATAATTATTAATTTATATGTTTTACATATCATATGGATATATGAATAGATACACATGTACATGCATATTTTTCATACATATATATGTACAGTTGCGGTATTGTATTTGCGAAATTACATTTCAGTACACTTGCTGGGTCCCACTTTTGTACATCTGGCAGCCACTTCGATCTGAATAGTATATTTATGATTGAAGCGAAAATCTTAGGTTGTTTGTAAGAAAGAGTATGACTGGTGGAACATAATCAAGTGTATTAGTAGCTATTTTGGGAAACTGCGTAAACCATTTCATCTTTCGTTTTCTTCAAATAAGTGATAACAAAGCATGTAGTATTAGCTGTCACTGACTTTGTTGTGGGATATTTTTTTTAAATGCGTATTTCCTGGAATTGTTTGTTTATCGAAATGGCAACACCTTTGGAGGCGCGGCAGTATGTCCCCTTTCTTTCAACTCAATAATTTTCAATTATAGCTGCATATAACTGGAAATATAAAAACGTTTTATTCTTTAAACGTCTATATAAGGCAGTTAAATCAAATAAAAATCTTTGCAAAATCGCTGATATCTTTGCAAATGCTTCTCGTGGGCCTTTGCTACACCATCTAGTAGCGGTTCATCGAACTAATGAAGTTTTTTTCTTTTCGCCACCCACATACTGATTAAATAAACAGAAAATATGCTACATAATTTGGACACAAAACCGCAGTAGAATATACAGATGTTTTATCACTACGCGCGTGTACGAGTTTGCGTGCACACGCGTGTGTTTGTTTATGCGTGTGCGTGTGTGTGTGTATGTGTGTGTGTGTGTGCGTGTGTGTGTGCGTGCGTGCGTGCGTGCGCGTGTGTGTGTGTGTGTGTGTGTGTGTGTGTGTGTGTGTGTGTGTCTGTGTGAGTGTGTGTGTGTGTGTGCGTGTCTGTGCGTAGCGTCTATGGAAATACTGTATCAATACTTGGTAAGGAGGACCGAAACATAAGTATAATTCGTTTCTAATGCTTAGATCTCAATAGTTTTCGCCATTAGTATGCCTTAAGTCGAGCAGCCTAGTGAGAAAACACACGTTTGCTAGCTGGGTGGTTCCAAGGAAGATGAATATCAAGTCTAAAGACCAATGCATTTGCTGTATGATATCTAATTTCTTAAAAAATAAATCTCAATCTCATAAAATCTCTATACTTTTGTCATTTAATAAATCTTGTCAATGCACATCCGTTTACTATATATGCGTAGGTTTAGATAAAAATGGCATACTTGTGTTTTGTTATAAATTCAAAGTTTTCATATATTTTCTTCATGTGTTTTGAATTGACAAAATGACTCGTTTTCTTTTCGTCCGACCCAAACACTGATTCAATAAAGGGAAAATATGCTCTTATCATTCTAGAGCAACTGAACGCAATACCGTAGTAGGGATACAATGACTGTGTTCATGTGCGTGTGTACTGAGGAAGTTGTTATACATTTATTTAGAATCATCGGTTTTATAGTTGATACACATTTTGAATCCCTTCTCGCGCAAAGTAAGATAACATGTAGTTGACAGAAAAAAAATGTGTGTATATATATATGTATTTCTATTTTTCTTTGCCGGGGGATTCAGTCAATCGAATTATTGGAAAGATGCTTATTAATTTTGAAGCTAATTTTACTATCGGTTTATTTGTAAAGAGAAAAACGGTAATAACTGAAGAAAAAGACCAATACTCGGGGCAGTCACACTTATATTAGAAACAATCTATCGTTATTTAAACCCTAGTCTAATCCCCGGGACAGAGATGACGTGCTTATGTGTTTTCCTTCGTAACCATTTCCATTAGTTTTTAAGCATGATCTGTTAGCTATTGGGAGGTTCTTTCATGAGCCAAACATTTCCCAAACACTGACAATATTCGGCCAAACTTTTTTCATCGGGTCTGAGCCACATGCCTTGCTTGGCTTCGGAAGGACTTCCGTGTGGTTTGGTCATCGAACCATTTCGTAACTGCCCTTGATGTGTGTATTGGGCAGTTATCCAGCATGAATATTGATGTTTCTGAAAAGGGCCAAAGCAACGTGCTGGTGGGACGAATATTTCTTCTAACAATTTCAAAATATTTGTCTAACTTGAATCTCCCTTCTTTTTCGGCGAGTTCACCAACACCATGCATGAAAATCCACCCCACTTATTGGTCACGTGGCCACTCCTCGCCGTTTCATTGATATGTTGTCTGTCGCATCTAAAAAGTAAATAGTGATAGATAATCAGAACATTAAATATGACGTGTATATATATATATATCCTTCTCAAGATTTGAACTAAGTCTAAGAGGAAAATGAAAAAGGATTATGATATTTACGCCTGTTTTTTTCTCATCCCGCAATGAAGCTTCCCGTGCGCTCTCCACATACTGCTGCGCGAATTAGAGGTGATGTTGGCAATGTCGTTTGTTCAACCTCTCTTTGATAACGTTCTATGATGAATCCCATCGGCATGTAGTCGTTTTGCGGCTTGTTAGCAGGGTTTGTAGGTCTTTATATGAATTTTGGCTGCCTTGGAGAAGGGGCGTCCGGAACGAGGGCGGTCGTTCAGGGTGCCCTCCGCCTCCGACCTTCTTCACCTGTTTACCATCGAGATATCCGGCTCTCTAGTTACTTCACTGGAAGAGAAATTACTTTCCCTCGTCCCAATTTGCAAATTCAGATTGCCTTGCGTCCATCTTGAAAAAAGTGTCAGCGGGACAGCCTCGTTTTCACTTCGGATTTCCCATATGTCGTTATGACGTCATATACCATCGGACATATTTTCTTTCTTGTTTAGTATATGGCAGCGAAATGAATATTACAAAAAAATATGAAGATTCATTATCATAAAGAATATTAACTAAACGATTTCGTGTTTTTTTGTTTTAGATGGTGAATCAAAGATTATGTACCAAGCACTGACAAATACAGAGGAAATACATGTCAGATAAAAGTAGAGAGCAAGACTGAATTCCTATTTTATTACAATGAACAAGATTTTTCTTTCAGTATATCAGATATAATACAGCACATGTATAGGGAGTAAGTTTTTAGACTTGTTTTTCACCCTCCTTGGAACCACCCAGCTAGAAGTTGCTCGAGTTGAAACAAGCGAACGTGTATTTTCTCGCTCAGCTGATCGAATGCGACTCAGAGAAACGCCACGACTCACCGAATAATAATAGCGAAAATTATGGTCAGATTATGGTACAAGATAAAAAAAAACATTCAAAATAATCGAGAAGAATAATACTTTATTAACGTACCGTGCGCACACACACACACACAAAGTGAAGATATTTACATATTCATTTTAACCCTATTGCGGTTTTGCGTTCAGCTAATGCTCTAAATTGAAAAAAAGGTAGCATGTTTGTTTGCAAATTTACATTTTTTTATTGGATACAACTGGCATGCATATATTTTTAAATCATGTAGCATTTCCAAGTTTCAAGTGATATGCATATATAATTGATACTTGCTGTGTTGAAAGTAGGGGGGTATGCCGCCTCTCCTCCGTAGGTGTTGCCATTTCGATAAACAAACTACCAGGAAATCGCATTTGCTTTGTTATCAATGTTTGAAGAAAATGGAAGATGAAATGGTTCACGTAGTTTCCAAAAATAGATACTAATACACTTGTTGGCCATTTAAGTTCTACTAATCACACTCTTTTTCTTCTCTTTTTTTTTTACAAACAACCTAGGGTTTTCACTTCATTCATAAAAATACTATTTACTCAATGTTTACATCGAAGTGGCTGCCAGATGTACAAAAGTGGGCCCCAGCAAGTGTACTGAAATATAATTTCAGTACACTTTCTTTATCTCTTCCTTCCCCCATCTCTCTCCCTTTCCTTCTTATCTCTTAATTTCCTCAACATCCCTTCTTTTTTCCCTTATCTCTCCCTTTCCTTATCCCTTCCATTATTCCATATTATCCCTTTCCTCGCCATTCTCCTTTTCCCTCTTTATCCATTCTTTTTCTACTTATCCTCTGTTTTCCTCCTTATTCCTTACTTTCTTCTTTATCCCTCCCTTTTCTTCTGCATCCTCCTTTTGTTCCTTGTTTTCTCCTTTCCTCCTAACTCCCCTTACCGTCTCATCGTTCCCTCTCCTTTTCATTCTCTCATTCCTTTTCATCGCTTCCTTCCCTCCTTATCCTATCCTTTCCTTAACCCTCCTTATCATCTCATCTCCTTATCCCCTTCCCCTTTCCCGCTTATCCCTTCCTTTCTCCCTCATTCTCCTCTCTTTCCTCCTTATCCTTCTCACTACAAGATATTTATTTGACCGGTTTCCATTATATACTTATCAGAAGTGTGTCTATTCTCTTTATTTTCTGACAGAGATTTCCATCAAAACAGGTCAGACATTTCCACCTGACTTGGTCGTTTATTACCTGAATAGGCAAATGGTCACCGCGACCTTGGATTATTAACAGCTGATGTTGTGTTTACATTCTCTTCTGTCGCGATGCTTTGAAGATGTAGTCGAAACGCGTCCTGTGACACTCATGGCCCCATTAGGTCTTTTTCCCTCCACTCCATTATCTCCTCGTTTTCCCTCCACTCTCAACTATTATTACTTCCTTGCCTCCTTATCCCATTCATCCCTCCACCCCCGCCTTATCGGCTCCTTCCCTTATTTTCTTCCACTTCTCTCCTGTTCCCCCTCC
>NC_061861.1:19498440-19510940 GCF_019202785.1 Penaeus chinensis | reverse complement strand
TCCGCATTCGTTTCACTTGCCGAGATATCCACTTCGGTCAAAACGTCACCTCCATCGTCAATCTCAATCTCACCACCATCCTCCTCCTCACCACCCACCTCCACCAACGTCAATCTCACCACCATCCTCCTCCTCACCACCATCCTCCTCCTCACCACCCACCTCCACCATCGTCAATCTCTCCATCATCCTCCTCCTCACCACCATCATTAACACTACCCTTTTCCTCTCGTTCCCTTCCCAGACCATCTTGACATTCAGGACCAAGACCGACGTCGCCAGATGCCTTACATGTTCACGTGCGATCTCCCGGCCTCCGTAGAGCACCTGGTTCCCGCTGCCGTCTCCCTGGTGTCCACGCCCTGTGGCCCGACCGCCAACATCCTTAAGGTAGGGAGGACTCGGGACCCTGCGCTGTGGGGGTCGGGGGTGGGGGTGGGGGGGACGTGTGTGTGTGTGTGTGTGTGTGTGTGTGGGGGTGTGTGTGTGTGTGGGGGTGTGTTTCTTGATTGCTTTGGGATTTGGTTGTCGTTGGCTAGCTCTGGATTTTTCCTTTCTGTTTTTTTGTGTTTATTCCTCTTCTCCTTCTCCTCTTCTCTCCTCTCCTCTCCTCTCCTCTCCTCTCCTCTCCTCTCCTCTTCTCTCCTCTCCTCCCTCTCTCTCTCTCTCTCTCTCTCTCTCTCTCTCTCTCTCTCTCTCTCTCTCTCTCTCTCTTCTCTCTCTCTCTTCTGTACTCCCCTCTTCCGTTCGTCTCTCTCTCCCTCTACTCCTCCCCTCTTCCTCCCCATTTCCCTTCTCCCTCTCTTTTTTTAATCCCTCTCTCCTTCCCCTCTTCCTCTCTCCCTCTCTTTGTACCATCCTCTCTACCTGTTATCTTCCCCTCACCCTCCCTTCTTCCCATCTCTCTCCCTCTCCTCTACCCTTCTTTCTCCTTCTTTCCTTCTCTCTTTCCCTCCCTTCTTCCCCTCTCCTTCTCTTTCTCTTTCCCAACTTCTCCCCTCCCTCTCTTTCTTCCCCGCTCTCTCCCTCATAACAACAAAATGACGTACTTTCATCCTCCTCCACTAAATTTATCTCTCTTCTTCCCTCTTTCTTCTTCTCCTCTTCCCCTCTTCCTCTTTTTCTCGCCCCCCCCCCTCTCTCTCTCTCTCTCTCCTTCCCCTCTTACTCTCTTCCCCCCCCCCCTCTCTCTCTCTCTCTCTCTCTCTCTCTCTCTCTCTCTCTCTCTCTCTCTCTCTCTCTCTTTCTCCTTCCCTCTTCCCTCACAACAGCAAACGGTATACTCTCAACCTCCTCCGCTTACTGTCTCTCTCCTTGCTGCCTCTTTCCCTCCCTTTCTTCCTCCCCTCTTCCTCTCTCCCTCTCTCCTTTTGTGTGCTGTGTGGTGCAGCGGTAGCGATCTCGTCTAGCAATCTTGCTGACCCCGACCATTCCTTGTACACAGGGGATAACTCAGAAGCAAAATGAAACACAGTATGTCACACCAAGAATATCCATTGTAACAAATGGAAACTAAACTAAACCTTCTCGTTCTCCCTCCCTCTTTCCTTCCATTCTTCCCCTCTTTCTTCCTTTCTTCCTCCCTCTCTCCCTTCAGTCTTCCCCTCTCCCTCCCTCTCTCTCCCCTCCCAACTCCCTCTCTCTCTCCCCTCCCCACTTCCTCTCTTCCCCTCTCCCTCTCCTCTTTCCCCCTCCCTCCCCTCCCCTCCTCTTCCCCTCTCCCTTTCCTCCACTAAGCGTGTGTCTTCTCCCTGCCAGGTAGTGGGCGGCCGTGAGCGAGGGTCATCTGCGGTCGCCAGCAAGTCGAACGGGTGAGTAGCAAGGGAAGGATGGGAGGATGATGATGGTGACGGTGGTGATGGTGACGGTGATGGTGATGATGATGATGGTGACGGTGATGATGACCGTGATGATGGTGGTGATGGTGATGATGATGATGATGATGATGATGATGATGATGATGGTGATGGTGGTGTTGATGATGGTGATGGTGGTGTTGATGGTGAAGGTGATGGTGGTGGTGATGAGGGTGACGGTGATGGTGACAGTGATGATGAAGATGATGGTGATGACAGTGAAGGTGAAGGTGATGGTGGTAGTGGTGATATGGATAATGGTAGCATCAGTGATAGTGATAAGGATGATGATGGGGATCAGAAAAAATGTAGCATCAGTGATAGTGAAAATTTGATGATGGTGTTAGTGATAAGGATAAGGATAATGATGACGGTGATAAGGATAAGGTAGCAAAATGATGATGATTCTTATGATGACATTGACAGCAACGATAGCAATACTAATAACGGGATATACCCCTCCCCTTCCCCCCTTCCCCTCTCACCCCCTACCCCTCACCCCTCCCTTCACCACCAGCACAAACCCGCCGGTGTGGAACGTGGCCGTCTGTGGCCCCGCCCTGTATTACTACCACTGGGACGCCGCCGACCGCCTCATCGAGTGGATCGAGGCACTGCGGGCGATGGGCGTGGCTAAGGTCTTCCTGTACGAGACTGACGTCCCACCCAGAATGAGGCAGGTGCTGCGTTACTACGAGACGGGCGACTTCGTGCACGTATTGCCGTTCAAGTACCCGCCGCCTTACTCGAACGACCCGGCGATGCGAAGGTCGGTGCTCACTCCTCCTCTTCCTGGGTGTGACGGGCTGTCTGTGTTGCTTCTAAACCCCCCCCCCCCCCCCTGTGTGCAAGGAGTGGCCGGGGTTACCATCCACTGTCGGGCGGTGCGGGAATTGAACGCGGGTCAGCGAGATTGCTTGCGGTCTCGTCTGACCCGCGTTCAATTCCCGCACCGCCCGACAGTGGATGGTAACTCCGACCATTCCTTACTCAAGGGGTTAATTTAGAAGTAGAATAGACATCCTGTCACACCCAAACATAAGAATATCATTGTAACAGATGAAATTAACTAATTTCATTTATTCATTTATTTTTTATTATCCTCTTTATGCTTCGATTTTTTGTTCATAGTTCTGCTGGTGATAAGTGTGGTCATTAATTCTTCCCTCTCCTCTCGCGCACCTCTACCATTTCCTCTCCCTCTTCCTTTCACACCCCTTCCGCCCCCCACCCCACCTCTTCACCCTCCCCTTCCCCGTAATCCTTCCTCTCTCCAACGCTTCCCTCTCCCTCCCTCCCCTCCCTCTCCTGTCCCCTCCCCTTCTCTCCTCTCCCTTTCCCCCACCCTCTCTTCGCGCAGGCTCTGGGCAGCCTCCGAGAAAAAGAAGATGTACGCCCTCGAAAACATCTACTTCAGCGACTGCGTGTTGAGGCACATGCACGAGTACCGTTTCATCGCCCACTTTGACACAGATGAAATGCCTATCCTGCTTCGCCACGAGACTCTGCCACAGCTGGTTGGCAACCTGCTCAGGTGGGGCCCCAGTAGATATGTGTTTATAAGTACTGGACATGAATACTCTGGCATTTTGCTGTGGAGTATCATCATATAGGTTTCTATAAGTACTTCAGGACGAATGCCCTAATATTTTACAGTCAGTGAACTAAGTATATGTATCTGTAAGTACTCTGAGACGAATAGTATTTTGTATTTATCAGTGTTTTGTTTTTAATACTTTATTGTGTGTATATGTGACCATGGGGCATTTGTGAATGTGACTGTGTGTATTATTGTGCGCACTGTGCGTGTTGCGTTAGATATGAGTTTGTGAGTTATAGCAACAAAGTGAGAGAGCGACTCACCCCTTCCCCTGCCCTCCCACAGGTCCTACCCGGGCTTGGCTGTCCCTGCCTTCGCTCTGCAGTCGAACTTATTTTACGACGACCTCCCCCCCTCAAAGGAAGCCGAAAATCTCCCTACCTCCCTGTGGGTCCTCAGACACACGCTCAGGCTCAAGGAGGACGGGCCTCAAGACACGAGAAACATAAAGCCCATTTTTGACATGGATGTGACTCGAGGGGTCTTTTCCCACGCCCAGGTCACCTGCGTCGATGTCATTGGTAAAGTCGACTTTTTCTTTCTTTTGTCTTTGCAATATTCGGGATTTGTATACAAGTCTTTACTATGTAAGTGCTTGTTTATTGAGCTCTGTATATATTTTTTTCTAATTAATTTCTTTGTTTTGCATTTCTCGATTAATCTGAATGGCCAATATCAGTATCTGTAAAGAAATGTTTCTGATCAACACACACATGCTATTCTGATGTTTTAGTTTTTTTTTTCTTATTTGCTACATGTACACTTTTCATGTTGAAGATCACTGTTCAAATGCAATCAACAAATATCCAAACTTCTATACATGCCACACGAAAAGGCTTCCATAATATAAAATGTGTATATTTTTGCAGGTATTTGTCCCTACCATTACCAAGTGGTAAACTCGACCACGGCATATGTTGGCCACTTCAGAAAATCCTGCGGCAAGAAATGCCAGGACAAAACTCTATTGAAGACAGAGATAGCACATCTTCGACACAATCGCACGATAGTCGAAGCTGTTACTTCAGTCAGGGAAAAGTTACAGATTAATTAGTTCAATCTTGGGTTTATCCATGAATGTTAGCCTTCATTCAGTGTTTGCTTCAACGGTGAATGTTATACTCGCTTATCTACTCAAATAAATAGTATTAGACATAATTCAGGCTTGGCATTTCGAAGTCAACACCAGCCGTCAGTCTTGGCTTTCAATTTGAATGTTGACACTTCATTTAGTAGATTTGGTCCAGACTTTACTCTAAGAAGTAGCATTAAACATAGTTTAGTCTTAGCTTTGAATCAGCATCATACCTTAGCTTTTAAGACGGGTCAGAGTCTTGATGCTGATATTTTATATAACTGCTTGAAGTCAAAGATATAGCAACAGTTTGTAAAATAGGCCAAAGTCCTCTGTGAATAGTGTAGCAAGTTGTTTGTTTGTTAATTTGTGATGTGAAAATAAAATCCCTTTTTAATGTTTATTATCCCAATGAAGGGGAAGTAATCCATTGCATCCTCACTTCTACAGGAACGGTCAAAAAAAGAATCTGAAGGAGGAAGGAGAGAGAGTTTGTCTGTTCTTTCCTTCTGTGTTCCTGTGTTTGCTTTCTCCTTCTGTGTTCTGTGTTTGCTCCCTCCTTCTTTGTTCTCTTCTTTATAGAAATGGTATGAATCAGAATGAATTTCTTCACAATGCAAGATATGTATTTAACCGGTTCCGAATAAATCCTCGTCGGATATCGGTTAAGAACATGTATTCTGTGTTCCTGTGTTGATGATTGCCTCAGGGACGAAATTTACTCCCTCAGTTTATTGTGACATTAATTTTGTACTGGAAACGACATACCCTTGTTCGTTCACTCCTTATCGGCGATAAGATAAGAAACAGACCGCTGTTACACACGCCCCAGATACCAATACTACGAGAATAATCAACCGAAGCAGTAGTTCAGACGTGCAATGGTAACAAAGAAAAAATGAATAGTTGCCAGCTAACAACATCGTTATTCCTATTCAACGAAAATATCCCGTTAATACACTTCACTCATGCTATAAATAAAGCATCAGTCATATTCATTACTCAAAGATAAGTGATGAAGATTAGGTTGGAGAAACAAAGACTTTGTTAGCTCTAAAATACTATTATTTGGACCTACCCGGGCGTATGCATATATATATATATATATATATATATATATATATATGCATATATGTATGTTATATATATATGTGTGTGTGTGTGTGTGTGTGTGTGTGTGTGTGTGTGTGTGTGTGTGTGTGTGTGTGTGTGTGTGTGTGTGTGTGTGTGTGTGCATTTCATATATACACACAATGTATATTTATATATATGTATATATATATATATATATATATTTAATTTATACATTTTATACGTATACGAATATGTGTGTTTGTGTTCCCGTTATCTTGATCTGGCTAAGCAACTACATTTTTTATTTTACATACAGTATTTTACATAAGTAATTTAAAATGTTCCATTAACAAACACCTGTAAATTTTTAACACAAATTACCATTGTACGTACATGCTGCTCAAATCACACACACAAAAAAAACTAGAATCTGGCGTGTAAGAGAGATATATTTTCACACAACTATAATAAATTATGAAAAATAGAAAAACTAGTTTAAAATTTGAAAATCCCACATACCGCCTACCGAACCTCAAACAGTATTCTAGATATGCTAGTGCATATGTGTGTGCATAGAACTCTATAGTTTTTCTTATATGTGTGTGTGTGTATGCGCACATATGTAATATATATGTGTGTGTGTGTGTGTGTGTGTGTGTGTGTGTGTGCGCGTGCGCGCATATGTAATATATTATATATATATGTGTGTGTGTGTGTGTATGTGTGTGTGTGCGCGCCTATGTGATATATTATATACATGTGTGTGTGTGTGTGAACATACATACACACTCACATATACATATGAACACACACACACACAAACACACACACACATATATACATATATATATAATATAATTTATATGTACATATAATATCCTTGATTGAATAAATGTATGAGTATATACATACTCATACACCCACACCTACATATGAGTGTGTGTGTGCGTGTGTACATAGTGTATGTATGTAGGTATGTACATATGAATGTATATATATAATGTGAATATGTGTGTATACATACATACATATATATATATGTATATATATGAATAGTTAGACTAACAAAGTCGTGAAAAAAATGTATTTATTAGACGTTTCGAAGGTAAAACGAAATCTCCATCATCAGTACTGCCAAAAAGGACCAATGGAAAAGTCAGTTAGGCATTAGCTATTACAGGTGTCTGGTTCTGAATTTAAAGTGTACAGACAAACAACTGTAAATACGAAAACGTAAAAAATTACAATATATGCATAGACGCAGAATGCAAATGAAAACATAAAATAATCATAAAATAAAAGCATATAATTGAAATAAAATTACATACATAAGCTATAACAACCAATATGGTAAACTAACCAAAGTGGATGGTTGAAGGGGGAAGGTCTATTGGGTGAATAAGGTGGTTGCGGCGGCTGTATAGTTTACCTCAGGTTTCCTCTTCTGTAGAAGCAGGGATTCCGAGATGAGAAGGTCAGGAGCGGGAGGACAATACCAAAATCTGTTAGGGAAAGGGTGTAAGTGAAGTAAGGAGTGTTCTCTTATTGCCGAGAAAGATGGTTTGCTCAGCGGAAGGCCAGTCCTGAAGGATTTGCCTTTGTGTTCTAGGATGCGGTGTCGTAACCATCATGAGGTAGATCCCACGTACCGAGCTTGGTAGCGAGGACAGGTGAATAAGTGCACTACGTTAGAACACATGTCAGAGTTACATCTTAATGGTTGTTATAGAAATTTGGCAATATTGTTAGTGTTAGTGAAGACGAGAGTGAATTCAATTTGGTGTAACTAATTTGTAATTTGATTTATTGATTTGATTTTAACTGGTTCCCAATCTCTAAACGTAAACTACCTATATGCGGTAGTTTAACATACCTTACTTATTTTAAGGAAAGTTTATGTAATCCTATCAAATCAAAACAATGGGTATCCGTTAGTTATAAAGAATTCTTTAAGATAAAACATTTCGTCAAGAAAAGTTGACCAGTTGCTACACAGGATATAGGCTCGAGTGATCAGAGTTTTGATGCTGTTGATTTTGTATAAATATAGAATGCAACAGAGGATGTGAAGTCCGAAGCCAGTGGAGGCTGGCTTTAGGTGCTTGTATGGAAGGTACCTTTGTTATAGCTGATTAGCGTGTGTGTATTACACATAAAATATACATACATAAATGAATATATGCACACACACATATATATTTATATATATACACATTTATTCATGTATATCTATTATATACTATATACATATATACACATGTACACACACACATAAAATTTACATACATACATAAATATACACATACATAAGATTTATATACATATACATACACATACATATATACACATATTTATGTATATCTATATGTATACTATATACATGCATACACACATATATTTATATATATATATATATATATATATATATATGCACACACGTGTATGTGCCTGTACATATATATGTATATATTTGAGTGTATATATACATATGAATGTGTATTCATATATAAACTTACACTCCTGCTAACTACTACATACATACTTGGTTCATCTTTCCTGTTATGATATTCCATGTACAACCATTCTGACTTTAATGCACATACCACTGTCTACCAAGAATAATGTCAGAAAATTTAATTTGGATTTTGAATCCCTTAAAAATATCTTAGATAGAACCCCCTGCACTAGGCTGCCGAATTAAATAGGGAGCTTGTTTCTGTACACATATATATATATAGGCACATAAAATAATGAACTGTAGATAAATATGGTAAGGCTACTTAATTCTAAAATAAATAAGCAGTTGTTTCATCCCAACCTTTTTTTTATTTTTGTTATACAAAATACATTATTATATGATTTGATAATATAACGTCATAGCATCAAACATTCCTAAAATATTAAAAGAAAGAGAAATATTTCAGAGCCCATTCTCCTTAGAACCACAATCTAAGGGGAACCTCTTTAAGATAACATAACTTCCTCCTGACGGATCAACAGGAAGGCAGCTGTCTACTTTACCAACATCCCCCCCCTCCCCCTCTCTAGTCTATGATACCATTAGTTTGTGAAATATCAACAGCAAAACACACCTTACTCTTTTGCCAACATGCTGCTCAAATCACAAATAACATATCAACAGAGTTCGGCTGTAAATAGGAGAAATATATGTTCACACAACTGAAGTTATGAAAACAAAACCTTTGATAATCCCACATACTTGCTATCATAACCTCAATTAGTTTTCTGGATACGCTAATATATATATACATATACATACTCTATATATGTGCATGTATGTATGTGTATAAATACAACCATGTGTATATATATAAATATACTTATATAAACACATACATGTATATACGTATATCAAAATTTATATAAATATCTGAATGTTTGTCTAATTAACTCCTGTACCGCCATTGCTTACTAGTACATAAATATACACGTTAAAAGGTCCTTTCCTTGAGAACACGTTGGTAACATCATTGGTTAAATTTTCCTATAATTACAGTGTTCATGTTGCACAACAAACTTGCCTCCTCGACGCACATCTCACCGTTTCACAAATGTATTTTTTTTTTTTTTTTTTTTTTTTTTTTGTAGTTAGCTGGTTTTCTAATCCTTTTGAAAATAAAAAATTGAATCCTCAACAGCACGCAAGATTTATGGAAAGAAAACACACACACACACACACACACACATATATATATATATATATATATATATATATATATATATATATATTCTAATATATTATTTTTTGGACAAAAAAAAAAAATAACAATGATTTAATATGGTATGGCCAATTTGAAGAAGAATAAGCATTCCTTATAACACACACACACACACACACATATACATATATATATATATATATATATATATATATATATGTTTGTGTGTATGTGTGTGTGTGTGTGTGTATTATATATATGAGATGTATATATATTATATAAATATAAGATATATATATATATGCAGAATACATTATCACATACTTTAAGCATAAATTCTTCATAACAACGAAACATTCTGAAATGTTAGAAGAAAGCTAAATGTTTCAGAGCCCATTCTCTTTAGAAGCTCACTCTCTGGGGATTCTCTTTTAGATCATTTTCTGACGAATCGACAGGAAAGTGGCTTCTCCTTTCGTGGAATATTAACTGCAAGACACACACATTATTATTTTGCTTACATGCTGCTCAGATCACAAATGACAAATTCATAGTATCCGGATGTAAATCAGAGAAATAGATTTTCACATAACTGAGATAAATTGTGAAAAAAATTGTTGATTAAATTTAGGTAATTCTACATATCGTTTTCTAGATCTGTTTGTGTGTGTTTAAGTGTGTATCGTGTGTGTGTATATATTCAATGTGTGTGTGTGTGTGTGTGTGTGTGTGTGTGTGTGTGTGTGTGCACAAACAAACACACACACACATATGTATGTGTGTGTGTGTGACATATATATATATATATATATATATATATATATATATATATATATATATATATATATATATATATATGTGGCAAATATATCTATCTATAATATATATCTCTATTTTTATAATTACACAAATACACACGCGAGCGCACATATACATACAAACATATATATACATATACATGTGTGTGTGTATTTATGTGTGTATACATACATCTATATATTATATATACATATATACTTATATATACATATAAATGTATATATACATATATACATAACATATTTCTATCTATATAGAGATCATTTTATAAATACGTACACGCACACACATATATATGAATATGTATGTCATAAACACTAAGCATATATAGATGCGCAAATACATACACATAGATATATATATATTTATATTTAATTACATATATATACATATTTATGTATACCTGTAAAAATATGTAGATTTTATAATTTCCTACACATATATACACATAAATGTGTTTTATTAATATAATTATGGACAAAGAAAAAATATAAATAAATATGGTAATGCTGCTTACTTCGAAAATAAATAAGCATTTTGTAGCCCCCTCTAGAGAACCACTCCAATATTTCATCCAGATGGGCACTATCTGTTATTTCCAAGGTGTGGTTTCTCCAATATTTACCTTTAGAACCCACTCCATAAAATATAAAGAATCATACATGGTATTTATGATCTAATTTCAGCCTTAGAAGTAACTGAGAGAAGGGGTAATATCAAAACACTTAATAAGCTTACAAATTTTAGTTGACATAATGAATCATAAATCATTACACTTTTTACAATGAAATAAACATACATTTACCAAAATGTTCAAGTGCTCCAACCTGTCACTCTTTACACTAGTTGGTCTTCTCAGCTATCTTCTTTCCTTTCTTCATCCTTTTCCTGGGCTCCCAAAGATGTTTTCTTTCTTTCATTCTTGTGCACAACACCAGGAACAAATAAATCGAATCTTCAGCAAAACCAAATAAAAACAAACTAAAACATAAAAAACTAAAACCATAAACATAAACTAAAAAAGTAAACCCATACCTAGAAAAGAAACAATATTCTAGTTTAGGAATGATAAAACAATATAAAGTTATAAATGTAAGTAAGTCATTTCTTGAAAGAACCAAATATATCTTGCAAACAAACAAATTACGTATAGCATTTTTGTTATTATACATGATCTGAGTAATTGTATGCACATTATAGTAAATTTTGACTAAACTTCATTTTAATAGTATACAATTATAAATGTTAAGAACACTTACGCTTTGAATGGGTTTTAAATTCTTAATAATAATGAGAGAGACACATCGGGATGCTGTTTCTAGGTTGATCTCAAATATTTACTTTCTTTTGTTCTATAAATCAAATATATAGAATTTTATGATTTAATTGATTATATAATTACAGTTGAATATTCTTTCTTACCTCTGTTGTATGGCACTCTTCTCTCTCTCTCTCTCTCTCTCTCTCTGCTGTTGTATGGCACTCTTCTCTCTCTCTCTCTCTCTCTCTCTCTCTCTCTCTCTCTCTCTCTCTCTCTCTCTCTCTCTCTCTCTCTCTCTCTCTCTCTCTCTCTCTATGATTATAGCAATAGTATCAGGCTTTAGTACTGTATATATTTCAAAATTTAAAGTCTACTCAGATCACATATAGTACAAACATATAGTTCTTCTTAACCTATACAAGCATAATTTTCAGAGCTTAAATGAATTTTTTTCAATAGCAAAAATATTACATATTATTTTCTTAATCAAAATATCAATTATACAACCTAAATTTAACGGTACTATTGACATATAACAGCGTACCCTTTAAATAAAGAGAATATATGGTAGGGTAACAAAAAAAAAAAATTAGTACTTTGTAGGGTAGACTATTATATTTTACAATTTCCTTATCTTAATAAGAAAATAATATAGAAATATATAAACTTTATGTAAAACCATTAAAATAAAGTGTGATCTTTCTATAAAAATAATTACGTACTTTTATCTTACATAGCTAAAGACAAAAACTGAGGTGTATATATAAGAAATACATATGCATAAAGACCAAGTGAGGTATATACAGGGTGGTTTCAAGACGAATTTTTGGGTCATTCTAACTTCACATCCCTTGTGCTCATTACAATTTGTTCTACACCAACCTTTTCTTCTCTTTATTTTAAATATAGAAATATATAGCCTCTCTTAGATAACATAACTTTTCTCTTTACCTTTACCAACCCCCCCCCCCCCTCCTTTGGTCCCTGATACTATTAATTCGTGAAATAGTAACAGCAAAACACATATTACTCTTTTGCCTACATGCTGCTCAAATCACAAATTACAAGTCTTTAGAGTCCAGCGTGAAAATTAGTGAAATAGATTTTTACACAACTGAAATAAATTGTGAAAAAT